>NC_138550.1:65469250-65640995 GCF_964273705.1 Natrix helvetica
AACACCAGTAGATTTGGATGTCTTAGAGCAGAGGATGTTTGAGAAAGAGACAGAAGAGCAAAGAATGCAGACACAAAAAGAGAAGGAGGGGCAGGGTGCTGTAGGTGGAGTCGACCCCTCTGGATCTCTGTTGTGTTCCTTCTTGGAAGAAGGACCTTCTAAGTCTCTCACTGAAATGCCGATATTTAAACCTGTCGAACAACGTATTACCAGATCCACGACTAGACAAATGTTAGAATCTCACAAGCGCGTCGACCCTCAAACACAATGTGCTAAGAAAGAAGCTAAGAAGCAAACCGGAGCCATGGGAGGAGCAGGGCCGAAGATTGGTCTTGTGGAGAGAGATCTTCAGCAAATGCTTTCAGCGCTCCAGACCAGATCTAAAGATGCTTAAGCTATTATCTTGGAACGTGAATGGAATGAACTCCCCACAAAAAAGGAAAAAAATATTTTATTATTTGAAGCAATTTAATAATGATGTTGTTTGCCTTCAAGAGACTCATATTAGGTTGCAAGACCAGAAGTACTTAGTGAATTCAAAACTGGGAACATTTTATGCTGCCTCTGATTTGGTAAAGAAAAATGGTGTGGTGATATATATAAATAAAAGATTTTCAACTAAAGTTATAGAGGCAGATGACGCTGGTAGATATATAGCAATTCAATTTGATACAGACTTTGGTTCCATTTTGGTGCTAGGAATATATGCTCCTAACCAATGCCAAGAAAGTTTTTATAAGATGCTCCATTTAAAAATTTTAGACTGGAACTTTAAAAGTATTCTAATAATGGGAGATTGGAATGGAGTGATTTCTCCAAAGATAGACAAGAGTACAAAGACGAAATTCACTACCAAATTACCAAAGGCTTTTTTTGATTTACAAGACGATTTGAAATTAAAAGATGTTTGGAGGACGCAACATCTAAATGAGATGGATTTTTCTTTCTATTCAGATAGACATAAATCGTTTTCAAGGATTGATTTCTTTTTGTTAACACCGGATCTACTTCTTAAAGCCAAGAAATCCAAGATTTTCGCCAGGACACTTAGCGATCATAGTCCGGTGTGGTTACAAATTGAATTAGGGATGAGGCCAAGAAGGTCTTGGAGAGTAAATGAAAATTTATTTAGATATGAAAAAAATGTTGATGAACTTAAAAAACACATGAAGGAATTTTTCAGTTTTAATATGAATAAGGGCACTCCCATTGAAATAGTTTGGGATGCAAGTAAAGCTTATATGCATGGGGTCCTGATACATATGAACTTTAAACACAAACAAATTAGACAGAAAAGGAGAATGGAATTGGAAGATGAAATAAAACGCAAAGAACAGCTGCTTATAATAAACCCGAATGACCAGGCGCTCCAGATGGCGCTAAAGCTGTTGAAAGATCAATTTCAGATGCTTATAGCAGAACAAACAGCAACCAATTTGCAATTTGCTAAACATAACACCTTTGCCAACGCTAATAAACCTGGTAGATGGTTAGCATATACTTTGAGAAGGAATATGAATGACAGAATTATTGATAAAATTGAGTTTCGAGGGAAGATGGTATATCAACAAGAGTTGATTAAAAAATCATTTGTGGACTATTATACTAAGCTATATGTACAGGATAATATACAGAACAAGTTAATAGATGATTTTTTGGAAGGAAAAAGGGTTGCAAAAATTTCTGTGCTTCAAAAGGCAAATTTGGAACGTCTTATAACCGCTGATGAGATCACTTTAGTTATAAATCAACTTAAATTAGCTAAGGCTCCAGGGACTGATGGTTTGACTGCAATGTATTATAAAACTTTACAACTGGAAATGATTGAATATCTTACACAACTATTTTGTAATATACAACAAGGAGGTAAAATACCTCCCTCATGGAAAGCAGCTTTTATCTCATTGATACCTAAAGATAAAGAGGGCCCTAAGAAACCAGAGGATTACAGGCCGATATCTCTTCTGAACACAGATTATAAAATATTTGCTAAGGTACTAGCCAACAGATTGATGCCCGTTATTCAAGAGATTATTCATCATGATCAAGCAGGATTTATTGAAGGCAGACATATGAAGGAGAATGTAAGGCAACTCATAGATTTAATTGACTATCTTGATAAGAATAAGCAGATCTCTGCAGTGCTGGTTTTCTTGGATGCAGAGAAGGCCTTCGATCGAGTGAATTGGAACTTTCTAACCAAGACTTTGGAAAAGATGGATATGGGACCACGATTGTGGCAGGCGATTGGAGCAATTTATCAGCAACAAAATGCACAACTTATTATTAATGGAAATTTGTCAACAACTTTCGAGATACAAAAAGGCACAAGACAAGGTTGCCCATTATCCCCATTGTTATTTATTTTAATTTTGGAAGTCTTGTTGAACGCAATTCGGGACTCAAAATCCTTAGATGGCATAGCTATCAGGCAAAAGGAATACAGAACTAGAGCATTCGCCGATGATCTGGTTGTTACCCTTTCACATCCTTTGAAATCAATAATCCAGATGAAAAATATCATAATAGAATTTGGCATGGTGTCTGGGTTTAGACTAAATCAAAACAAAACGAAAATGATGGTTAAAAACATGACAGAGACTCAAAGAAAGAGACTTGTAAGTTTAGCAGGTTTTGAAATAGTTTCTAAAGTTAAATATTTAGGAATACAAATTTCAGAATCAAACACAAAACTTTTCTCAAATAACTATGAAGTGTTGTGGCAAAAGATACAGAAACATCTCGAAGCGTGGAAAAAGTTACAATTGTCTTTGCTTGGAAGGATCTCAGCAATTAAAATGAACATTCTACCTAGATTTATCTTTCTATTCCAGATGATTCCGGTGTTTAAGTCAGATAAAACCTTGTTAAATTGGCAAACAACATTAAATAAATTTGTTTGGAAGGAGAAAAAACCGAGAGTAAAGATGAAAATTATGCAAGATACACGTGAAAGAGGCGGCCTCAGACTCCCAAACCTTCGATTGTATTATGAAGCTGCGGTATTAACGCATGTAGCAGATTGGTTCGGGAAAACAAAAATGGAATTGCTCAATATAGAAGGCCATGATCTTGTTCTGGGATGGCATGCATATCTTTTTTATGAAGACAGGGTGGATAAAGTGTTCAACAACCATGTTCTCCATAGTGCCTTGATGAGAATATGGAAGAAGCACTGGCCCAATTGGGATTATAAAATACCGCTTTGGTTGGATCTTGCAGACACCATGGGGATTATGAATATTAAGTCACTCGGGGGTTGTTTATATAAAGATGTGCTTATTGCTGATGGGGGCGAATGGAAGTTAAAAACTTTGGAACAGCTGTTGGAAGAAGGAATTACTTTAAATTGGTTACATTACATACAGCTTCAGAAGAGATGGGAAGAAGATCGCAGGGTCGGCTTTATGGATAAAGAAGTGGAACTGATTAAGCAGATAAAAGAGACTGGTCCAAAACAAGTTAAAAGAATATATAATGTACTGTTAGAAAGAGACTCAGAAAGTGAATTGGTTAAGGATTGTATGATTAAATGGGCTCAGAATTTTGGTGAAGTGGTTATGTTGGAAACGTGGGAAAAAATATGGGTTCAGAATGTTAAATTTACACAGTCACAGAATTTAAGGGAGAATTTCTATAAAATGTTTTACAGATGGTATTTAGATCCTAAAAAATTATCATGCATGTACCCAAATGTTCAACCAAAATGTTGGAGATGCGGGTGTCTAGATGCTACCTTTTTTCATGTATGGTGGACTTGTAACAAGGTTAAAGCTTTTTGGATAAAAATATGGTGGGTTATGCAGAATGTATTTAAGAAAAGAATACAATTCACAAATGTTTTTATTGGGTATAGTTAAGGATTTTACCAAAGGGGAAACAAAATTGGCCTTGTATATGGTTACAGCAGCTAGGTTGTTGATTGCGCAACATTGGAAAAAAGATTTTTTGCCGACAATTGATCAATGGATTCAGAAGGTGGCGGGGTTTGCTGAAATGGCAAAAATTTCAGCTTTCTTAAAAGCTCAGAAACAGGAGGATTACACACAGGAATGGGCAAAATGGATTGATTATATACAGAATAAATACCAGACTAGGAGTTATTATCTAGCCTTTAGGTAAGAATGTTTAGACCGATAGATGATCAGAGTAAATAGTATATGGGATGTTTGGAATTGTTAGAGTGGTATATAGCGGAAGTCAGGGGAGTGGGTTTGTGTGGGAGGTGGGGGAGGGTTAGGGTGGAGGGTGGGGCAATATATATGTATGAATAAATTAGAAGATGGGACTAATGAAACATTGTTAGGCTAGGAGAAATTTATATTAAGAGTTATAGATGTTAAATTAGCTTAGAAAATGATCAATGTGTTATTATTAATTTAAGAGAAATTTATATAGTGTTTGTTGGGAGGAGAGGGGTTATGAGTAATCTATTTTAAGAAGGGGGGAGGGGAGGGGGTAAAGTGTTTGGTATAATATTTGAATGTGAATTTTTGCGGGGGGGTTGGGGGGTATAGCATTTGTATGAGATTTATATTGTGTGGAGGGGGGGTGAAAAGGGGGAAAATTTGTTTGTACAAAACTCTTTTAATAAAAAAAAGAGTTTAGATGGCTTTAAAAAAAATAAAAAAAATAACAAGGACTAATTTATCCTAGAAAAAAAAAGTTTCTTTGGGCGATCATTCTCAAAGAAAAAAAAATCTCACCAAATAGACTCACTTTCACTTTCACTGCCTTTCCTCCAGAGCCATCTCCGACTTTGTCAGCCTGGGGGCTGTCTATTTACTGCCGCTTTGGAGAGCTTCCCTTGGGTCAAACAGGGACTTTGCGATGTCCCTGTGACCAGCAAGGATTTCTCTCCCTTTCACCGTCTCTCTGGGACTGCTTAGGTCCATATGGACCGTTACAGCAGTAAAAGAATCAATGGCGGTCTCAGACTATCAAGACCACACATTGTGTCGTCGCAACGTCTGGCTCAAGAGTCTTCACTTTTTTAAGCTAGAAGGAGAGGCAATCCTTATATTGCCTTTATTTGGTTTGCTAATCTTTTGTAATATTGGAAAATATGCTGACTTGAAACATGGTTCCAAAAACATACAAGTAAACAAAACAGACCTATTGTAGTTCATTCTTACTCATGTACTTCAAAAAATAGGTTGAGACATCAAACACATTTCTTGGGTTACTTGATTGTTTGTATATGCAAGGTGTCAGCCTCTACTTTGCTTGCTTATTATCAGCTGCCATAGAAACAGGGAGGGGGGCTTGTGGTATTTGGGAGGGGAATTTCTGGTGCTGGAGGAATATCATGAAAGGAGTTATGTTCTCATCATCTTCTGCGCAAGCTGATGGCTTGTGTTTAATTTTGGTCAAGGTCAACCATCTCTGCATACCAACTGAATGAGGCCAATTGAAGATGCACCCCACATGACAGCTTTGAGAGATGCAGATTGGACATTGGGTTGGGGAACTGGGGGAAGGGTCTTGGATAAACATTTGATATGTACACATTTGCACCTTTTTGTCCCAGATCTTGCTTTTCTTTCGCTGCTTTCATTTCATATCCAGTAAAAGTACCTTTATCTCTATTCAAATGGAGTTGGGGGGTTTTCTTTCTTGGTTATTAAGCAAGTCATTGTTAGGCTGACATTAAGCAAAATCTCACTTTGCACCCATCCTGGAGCTTAAAGCTTCCATGGGGAGTGCATCAATATGTGTAACCCCTGCAGTGACCAGGAGAACATAGGAGTTTCTGGATCCTCCTTTCCCTTGGAAACAGAATGGATGGCTGAACTGAATCTGGAAGAAAGATCAGTCTGGCCCAGATGGTCGCTGGGAGTGGGACAGAAGAGTGATCCTGAGGAGACACTAGCAGAGGTTACCATGAGCCGATGCCAAGGCCCAGAGGCTGCCTGGCATGAAGCCGAAAAATAGGATCTCATTATGACCCATGCTTTACACCTTCTTCAAGAAACCTGGGAAAAGCACCGTTGATCTTGCTGAAAGGGAGATTGGATTAGCTGAGCAGGCAGAGGGGGGAGTGGATGACCAGGCTAACCCTTAAACAGCCCTGGGAGCTGCCACTGGAGCTGGTCAAGATGGAGGAGTCCCGAGACGACTTCCGGCAGCCGAAGGTGACGGACATGTGCGTCCACCTTTTTGCTGCTTCGGTGGGCTCCCCTGAAGTCTAGGGGGAGCACAGGGTGCCTTGGAGGGGCGCCCTGCTGTAGGGGTAGCTTGCTGGGACCCCCTGGAACGGCGGTGGACGCGGGGGGTCTCCAGCTTTGCCCCAGGAGCCAGAGAGTGTAGGGAGCACGCGGAATGCCACCGTGCGCTTCGCCGAACGCAGCCTGGAAGGAAACAATCAATTCGAACAAAACAACTGAAGTGTGGTGAGGTGAGGCATCTCCCCAGGTCTTTTACTGTCTTTACTCTTTTGACTGTTCTGCAGGTTATTTTTTGGGACTTTGTTTCAACCTCTGGAGGAGTTCAGATTGGAGGGAGGAGAAATTTCCACCCCCCTTGGAAAAGCGGCACTTGGAAAATCTCTCCCTTTTATGGGGGAGAGAGAAAGTTTAAAATCTACTTTCACTTCCCTTAAATAATGGGGGGAAATTTTTTTTCTTGACCACAACTGCGAGAGAAAGGATGGCTGAACTGATTCTTCTCTAAACTATGTATGGGAACTTTGATTTTGTTGTTTCCTGACCACCTGTACTGGCTGAGCCAATATGTCCAACTTCCTCCTTCTTCTTTGTCTTTATGAATGAGACTCCTCCCTTGGAAAACTTTATGGCTTTCAACTAATTTCCACCCCAGAGATCTCCAGGAGCCTCTCCAAATACGTTTTCCCCCTGGATTTGGAATATTTTGACCCACCCATTTGCTCTAGTTTTGTATTAGATGATTTATTCTCCTTTGGACTTGCTTGTCTAGTGATCCCTACCAGCTGTGCTCTCCCACAGACACCATTTCTTTGCATAGAACAATAACTATCTCTGAGCTTCATGATGGGTCCAAAGAAGTTACCGTCTGGTAAGGCCTCATCGGCCCCAACATCTTCCACATCCAGCCCCATTGCTCACCAGTCACAACTGGGATATTTTTTACAACCTAAAACCTCTGAAGAGAGTGCAAAGCATTTGTCTATTCAACAGATGCTTCAATCCATCTTAAAGGGACAGGACGAAATCAAAAAACAACTGCAGGACTTAAATGAACAGCTCAGAGAGACGAAACAGCAAACCATATGGAATGAACAGAGGATAGGTGTACTGGAGGAGGGTGCGGTTGGGATGAGAGACGAGATGAAGACAATCCAAAGGGGGAATGTAGAATTTGGGAATCATATGATAAAAATGGAATTTGAAAGGATGTCTTTTTTCCTTAGGTTCCAAAACTTGCCAGAAGTTGAGAATGAAGATCTTAAGGAGATTATGACCACAATACTAGCAGAATATATTAACAGAGATAAACAACAGCTTTGGTGGGATATTGACCTGATCTATAGGATTAATTCAGCCTATGCAAGAACACACAATGTTCCAAGGGAAGTTCATGTTAAATTTCTTAGAAAAACTACAAGAGATGAGGTTCTACGAGCTCAAAGGGGAGGACCATTAAAATATAAGGATAAAGAAATAACCATTCTTAAACAGATCCCAAAAAAAGTAAGAGATAACAGAAGGAAATATTCCTTCTTAGCAAAAAATATATACAATAATGGGGTCTGGTTTAGGTGGCTGTTAGCAGAAGGCATGTTGATTTTCTGGGAGGGCAGTAGAATTAGAACCAATACAGTAGTGGAAGCAGAGGCTTTCACTAAAAAACACAGTGCTCTCTTAGGTGAAATGGGGGATGTTACGCAAGAAACAAAGGAGGGAGGGGCTGAGGCTCTGCCAGTGGATGGGAGGGAGGATGTGACAACTAGAAGACTCAGATCACAAAAGTATTTTGAAACATTGCAATTGTTGTTACAATGTACCTTTGTGGAAGTGATACAAAACAAAATGATTGAAACATACAGATGATTTAGTGTTAAACTCAAAACTGCTAATACCTATGTAAATGTTGATATTTTTCTATTTTTGTTTGTAAAAGTTGTGAGACCTGGGGGGGCTTCTCCCTCCCGCACGATGTAGCTGTCAAAATGTCCTATAACCTTATAATTCCTTTTCCCTGTAAAACTTAAAATCAATAAAATTTGAACAATTAAAAAAAAAGATGGAGAAGTCCCAACCACAGCAGCAGCTATTTGAGCCCTTCCGAGGGGGGTAGACCCCCAAAGGCATGGAATTCCAAAGATTCCTCCTCTTGGAGTGAAGTACAGAGAAGATCCCAAAGAACTGGGGGTTTTTTGTAGTTCAAGTTTGAAATTACATGCAAGAATATGGTGAGGATTTCCCATCGGAGGATGCCAAAGTGAGAAGTGTTACTATGGCATTGGAGGGCAAAGCTGCTGTCTGGATGGTGGCTTTGCACAACAATGATTCCCCCCTGCTGAGGGATTACAATGTGTTTATGATTGCCCTGAGGAAGCACTTTGATGACCCCCTTGCAAATCAGAAGGCAAGAACCAGGATGAAAACCTTAACACAGGGGAGGTTAGGTCTGTGGCTGAGTACATTCAGGAGTTTCGCAAGCTGTCTGTGCATATATGGAGGTGGTCCGAGGAGGCATTAATGGAAAGCTACATGGATGGCCTTAACGACAATGTATACCAGAGCTCTGTGAACAGCCCCACCTCCAACAACCTGCAATGCTGGTATGAGCTGGCAGCTGATGTGGAGATTGACCTAGCCAGAAATAAATACCGTGGAGGCAGCAGCTGGAACAACCCCCGTACCCTGACAGAGGCCCCAAGAGCAGGAAAGGGGGGGATCTGCAACCAAGCCCAGTCAACTGCCTGTTTCCGGTGTGGAAAGGAGGGTCATCATGCTGCCAACTGCTACTCTAAGCTTGGCCCAAAACCAACAACAGCAGGAGGGAAGAAACTTGACCGGCAGCCAGGGAGATGCTGTGAAACCACCCTGAAAGGCATGGAAGTTGCTCCAGGCCAGGAGGAGAAGGAACCCACCTTTCTTTGGGAGAAAGTGAAACCGACTCTGATGATGACCACTTGGTAAGTCCCCAATTGGGCCCCATGACCATCCCAGTAGAATTAAAAGTACCCTTGACTGGTGCCCATGGGAAGATGCTAGCCCTTTTAGATTCTGGCTGCACCTGATGTGTAATTAGCCCAGAGGTGGTGGAAATGGGTTTAAGATTGAAAACTATGAAAGTACCCATTGCCTTTTGCCAGTTGGATGGGTCTGTGGTGGTGGGGCATTTTGTAACCGAACCAGTAGAGATGTAGATGGGGGACCACCAAGAATCCTTGAGTTTCATTGTGGCACTGGGGATGGAATGACCCCTCATACTGGGATTAGCTTGGTTATGGAAATGTAACCCGCACATGAACTGGTAGAAAGGGTGGCTATGCATCTGTTCGGCTAAGCTGACAGAGGGGGAAGGAAAGACTTCCCACCTAGCCAGAGCTGTAGCAGACTTAGCAGCTGTTACACATGAGAAACATGAGGGAGAGGAAAGAATTCCCAAAAAATATTGGGACCTCAAAGAGGCTTTCAGCAAAAGGGCTTCTGACAAGCTCCCTCCCCTCCACGCTGCAGATTGCAGCATAGAAATCCTCCAAGGGGAGAAACTCCCTAAAACACACATTTACTTGATGACCCCATGTGAAGTGGAGGAATTATGCAACTTCATTGATAAAAACTTTAAAAGGGGGGGTTCATCCAACCTGCTATGCCATGGATGGCCACGCCATTCTTATTCCGACAGAAAAAAGATGGTGCTCTTCACTTATGTGTCAACTATAAAAATCTGAATGCTATTTGCGTGGAAAAAGTGTACCTCTTACCCCTCATGAAGGACATGTTAGGTCACTTGGCAAAGGGAAATTTTTTCACAGAATTTTATTTAAGGGAGGCCTATTACAGAATCCAAATAGAAGAGTGAGATGAGTGGAAGACTGCCTTTAACTGCCCTCTGGGGTGTTTCCAGTTTAGAGTACTCCCATTTGCACTTCAGGGGGTGCCAGGCATTTTTATGTAGTTGATTAATGAGGTGCTGCATGAACATCTGTACAAGGGAGTGTTAGTTTACCTTGGTGACATCCTTCTCTACATGGAAACATGGGAGGAACACATAAAACCTGTGTGCTCAGTCCTGAAAAAACTCAGAGCCACTGAACCTTATGCCAAATTGTCCAAGTGCGAATTTTACCAGGAGAAAATTGACTATTTGGGGTACCGCATCTCTCATGAGGATATTGAAATGGATCCAGAGAATGTCTGGGCTGTTACAGAATGGGCGGCCCCTCGCACCCGCAAGTAGCTACAAAGTGTTTTGGGATTTGCTAACTTTTACCACCAATTTATTCCCTCATTTGTTAGTATTGCACTGCCAATTACAAATCTCCTAAAAGCAAGGGGAGAAGCAAAACCAAGGCCTAGTAAATGGACTATGGAATGTCAAGCAGCCTTCGAGAAATTGAAGCAGCTGTTTGCAGCTGAACCTGTTTTAAAACACCTGTACATGGATGCACCTTTTGTGATCCAAGGAGATGCAAGTGATGTGGCCATGAGAGCAGTGTTGCTCCAAACAAACGCAGATGGAAATCTGCAAACTTGCACCTACACCTCCCAAAAATTATCAGAAATGGAAAGAAGATGGGCAATTTGGGAAAAGGAAACTTTTTCAGTCTGGTGGGCCTTGCTAACTTGGTGGCATTTCGTTGAGGGGGCTAAGCATCTATTTGAGATATGGACTGATCATAAAAACCTTGAAACATTAAAAACCCCAGGGAAATTGTTGCCTAAACAAGTTCACTGGCCACAACATTTTAACAGATTCCACTTTACACTAAAATACATCCCTGGGGGAAAGAACTTTATGGCTGATGCCTGGTCCAGGCTACCCCAGTACAACAGTGCCAGATTGGCCAGATTCATCCGGTCATCCCCACCACACACCTTGCAGCTCCAGTGGTCACCAGGAGCCAAGGGGAAGTGGATTTAGAGGTGCCCACTAATTTGATGAAAAGGGAAAGCCTTGCATCTGATGAATGGTTCAAGCTACACTCCGATGCAGGATGGCCTTGCTTGGGTAGGAACCAAGCTATATGTTCCTGCTAGTCTAAAAAGCATGGTCCTCCAACAGGCCCATGACTCAAAAATGGCCGGACATTTTGGTTTCGTGAAGACATTACATTTGATTAAAAGACAGTTTTGGTGGCCTTCTCTGAAAAAAGGCATAGAATCTTACATTGCTAGTTGTCCTGTTTGTGCAGTGGCAAAGAGACCATCAGGAAAACCTCAAGGACTACTTCAAAGTGTCACCTGACCTGGTGCACCATGGAAGAATATATCAATGGATTTTATTGTAGAGTTATCAGAAAGCCTGGGGAATACTGTCATCTGGGTGATCACAGATTTGTTCTCCAAGCAAGTGCATTTTGTTCTCTGCTCCAAGATTCCATTGGCAAAGACACTGGCTAAACTGTTCATTTTACAAGTGTATAGGTTACATGGAGTTTCTGAATGCATTATTTCAGATAGGGTGGTCCAATTCCCCTCTCTCTTCAGGAAAGAGTTCCTGAAGTTAATAGGCTCTGCCCAGGGGCTAAGCTCTGCCCACCACCTGCAGACAAATGGGGCTTGTGAAAGGGCTAACTCGATTCTAGAGCAGTATCTTAGGTGCTATGTCAATTATCAACAGGATAATTGGGTTGACCTCTTGCACTATGCAGAGGTGGCATACAATTCTGTACATAGCAGTACTGAAATGACCCCATTTAAGGTGGTGTTCAGCCAAGATTTTGTACCTATTCCTGAATTGCCTTGGGAGAAACCATAGAACTTATCTTTGTCTGAGTGGAGTGATCAGCTTCAACGTTTCTGGCCTATGACTCGCAAACTCTTAGACCCGGCTCACCAATCACATAAAAACACAAGCTGATAAAAAAAGGTAAAAACCAAAAGAATATCAGGTTGGGGATACGGTATTCTTGTCCACTAAGTTTCTTCAGACTACCCAGAAATCAAAAATACTTGGGTCCTTTCCCCATTGTTAAAATTATGAATTCTGTCACAGTGCAATTGGAATTGCCAAAAACTCTTAGGAGAATCTATCCCGTGTTACATGTGAACTTACTAAAGATGGAACACATGTCTTTGATGCATTCACCTCAACCCCCAACCCCTGTTCCCCTCCTTATTGAAGGAGAACAATATTTTGAAGTTAAGGAAATCCTGGATTCCAAAAAACATAAGGAATGAATTCAATATTTGGTGGCCTGGAAACATTTCCTTCCATCCCATGCTGAATGAGTAAATAAGTCTGATGTCAGGGCTCCCAAACTCTTGCATAAGTTCCATTCTAAATATCCTGATAAACCCTAGTTGTGATATGTTTTGTTATTGTTGTTGTCTGTTTTATCTTTTTCTCCAGGGATGATGTCCTTTCTGCAGGAGGGCTGAATGTCAGCCTCCACTTTGCTTGCTTGTTATCGGCTGCCATAGAAATGGGGAAGGTGGGGGCTTGTGGTATTTGGGAGTGGAATTTCTGGTGCTGGAGGAGTATCATGAAGGGAGTTATGTTCTCACAATTTTCTGCACATTATGGTGGCTCATTAGTAACTGAATGAGACCAATTGAAGATGCACCCCACATGACACCTTTGGGAGATGCAGATTGAACATTGGGTTGGGGTAATTGGGGGGATGGTGCTGGGTAAATGTTTGATATGTACATGTTCACACCTTTTTGTCTCAGATCTTGCTTTTCTTTTGCTGCTTTCATTTCGTATCCAGTAAAAGTACCTTTATTTCTAGTCAAATGGAGTTGGGGGTTTTCTTTCTTGGTTATTGAAGGAGGAACATCTGGCACAAGGTCTCAAAAATAACTTCATATAAGGTTGTGTGAAGATCCTATATTGCCACTTCCATTAGCCAGATGTGTTTCTTGTTGAGACTGATTAAAGTAAAGCATTAATTTCCTGTTTATTATCCTGCCTCTATTATGTTTTATTTGGAAAAAAACCCAAAATGTCATGCTTTATTTTAATAAGATTTTTGTTCAGAAATGAAACTTCTTTCCTGCAACATATTAACATAGCTGGTGAACATTTTTAATTGGCTGTTTTGTTACATAAAAGTAAACTAGGAATTGGTAAAGATACACTCTTGCTTTTTAATGTATTTGATTGCAAGACTTGTGAAATATCCTGAAGTAGGGCAAATTAAAGACCAATTAAATCTGTGTACATTCTGAAAAGTGTTGAAAATGTTTGTGATGTCACTGCAAAAGGGAGATGCATTTTTAATGATAAGATGCTGTGGGTCATGCTGTACTGTTTTGGTCTCACAGCCATGTGTTTTTTTCTTTGTGATAGTATTTTTTGTTTTTAATTTTGATTACCATGTAAGCAAGCACAGCATGTGGGAGGCTAAATGAACAGTTAGATAATAACAAAATGTGGTTTCCACTATGCCAAATTCTTTATTGGTACAAAGGTCATACTACCTTCTTCAGTTTTAAAAAATCACTAGTTCTAAATGATACTGACCTGCTAATCTAGACATTCTCAAATCTCAAAGTGAGCAGACTTGATAGGGAATAATATCTGTATTTTTAAGAAGCCTATTTTTCTTTTTTCTTTTTTTAAACAGAAAGATGACAAAGAAGGGAAAAATAATGTTCAACACACAGGTTAGGAATGTGCAATCCTATGCTGTTGGTCTACTAAAATATTCAATTGAATACTAAAGTATTCAAAGTATGCAATTTATTCCAGTGGGTCATCCCCCAAATAAATGGTTTGACCTATGGATAACTATATAGTCCATATTAATAAATATGGTGGTTTTTAGGGAAAAGCAAGAAAAAGCAAAAAATGAAAAGGGTAAATAATCTAAAAGGTTCTTTTATAAAAAATAGTTTTTACTAAAAGATTTAAAATATACATAATAAGAAATATGTTTAAATAAAAAATAGTAAATGTAAAAAAGGAAAGGAAAGATGGGATGAAGAAAAAAGAAAGAAAAAACAATGAAAAAGAACATACAGCCTTCTATATAATGGCAGATGTCATCTCAAAACCACTGTACCACATCTTCCAAAAATCCTGAAGCACCGGGGAACTACCAGAGGACTGGAAAACAGTTGATGTGGTTCCCATCTTCAAAAAAGAGGGAAAAACAGACTCAGGAAACTACAGACCAATCAGCCTAACCTCAATACACAGGAAGATACTGGAAAATATAATTTAAAAAAACAGATCTGCCAACATCTAGAAATGAGTAAAGTAATAACTAGAAGTCAGAATGGGTTAGGGTTAGGGTTTCACCTCCTGCTGTGCAATTTCGACTTTTGTCATTTCAGGCACATTATAGCCTTTCCTGAAGCCCCAAGAAAAGGTATTTCATTGGTAGTCCGAGGAGCAATAGGTCTGTTAAGGACAGATCTATTGGTTCCTATATCTATTAACATCTTATGTCTAGATCCCCCACTTTGGACTTCCATTAGGGATGGGTTGGGGAGCAATAGCTCCCTGCCCCTGGCCTCTTCACTCTTCTTTTTTTGCTGGCATGGCTATAGCCACCAAGCATCCACTTTTCCAATATCCTTCTTTTCTGCATATAGCACAATGGTAGGGTCCCAAGGGGACCTTTCCTCTTCCTGGTATATTTATTCAAGAAAAGTCCTCAGGATTCTCATCTCTCTTTTGCCTTATTTCATATACTTTTGCAAGATTCTTAATTTAGGGAACTCCAGTTTTAGATTCCATAGACTTAAGATTGAAAATTTTGTAGCCTCATATTGTAGCCTCATATTGTCCCCATCATCATCCAGATCCTATTCTGGCTCCATGAGGGGGGCATTCCCAGCGGCTGTCATCCTCTTGCTTCCTCCTCCTCCTCCTCCTCCTCCTCCTCCTCCTCCTCCTCCTCCTCCTCCTCCTCCTCCTCTTCTTCTTCTTCTTCTTCTTCTTCTTCTTCTTCTTCTTCTTCTTCTTTTTAACTGCTGCTCCACTGCTCCCCCCCACCAGTCTCTGTTCCTCTGGTGTTAAAAGGACATCCATCAATGTCTCAATGTCTGCCCAAGTGGGGTTGTGTGCATTTTCTCTGGGTCTTCCCTATAACTGGAATTTTGTTGCTTCCACTTATAAAGGTCAGAAGTAGAAAATAGTGTGTATACTAGCACTTGTCAGAATCTATTTCCTCCTCCTACCACTATATTTTCTCTGAGTAAGCCTGCATCTCTGGTTTTAGTTTTGAATGAGATTGGATGTCACAAGAGTCACTCACTGTTTGATTACATTGTTCCTCAGCCTCCCCCCTTCTCTGGGATCTCTTTGTCTGGGGTGTCCCATTCCATGAGTAAGTAGGGGGTGGCAAACCAGTCTCAAGAGTCCTCCTGTTTAACCGGAAGAGCACTGGGTTTCTTTATAAGAAAGGGAAGCAAATTAATTAACCCCTTTCACAGTCTGGGGATAGGGAGTCAATAAACACAGGCATTTACACATCAGCATACTTACACATTTATCCTCCATTCAAACTGCTTGCATAAAAATATCCACATACAAATATTTCCTTTCATACTTTCTCCAGGCAAACCAATCACTATTATCATTATTTTAGGGAGCTTTTCACAAGCCAATGAGCTCTATTTTTTCCAAATCCTTTTTTTTAAAAAGTAAACTAATAAATAATAATAAGGCCTTTTTGTTTATTGTAATTAGAGGGTATTGCTCCTCTCCCAAGTCCCATGTTGTGGAAATGACACAACATAGAAACACATATACACTACCTCCACACTCCTCTAACAAAAATGGACTATTAACAAGTTTCACAAATAAACTCAAATATTGTATCGCTGTCTGACTCTTTTGTTTCTGCAATATTGCTTTTAGTAGCTCAATATTATGAGGTCCCTGAAATGACCAAAAGTCACCTGGATTGTCCAAGGGAAGTTGAGGCCAGATAGACATACAATAATGCGAAAAGGCTACCTTTGATCCCTATATCTCCTCCTCCTAATATCTCAGAATTAGGCAAATTACAACCCACCAGCAAATCTTTGGGCAGCTTCCCTTTTGGCAACTCTGTCGCTCCTCAACTGGATGCCTTTTTGCTACCAGTTTCCCATTTCAAAGTCGGATGTCAGATGGATTCCTCTTATCCCTTGGCACATCTCCTATCCGGTCTTTGCCTTTGTTTGCCTTTTACTTAGGGCTAGATCTCAGGTGGATACCCCTTATTCCCTGGGACATCTCCTGTCCAGTTCTTACCTTTCCTCCACATTTTGCCTCTTTCTGTTCCTCCACCAGAGCTTGTTCCTGCTCCTCGCTTTCTTCAGGGCTTCAGCCTTTGAGTTCACCAAGGATCTTACCAAGGCTGGACGTTCATTTAGACAGTGACTCATTGCATTCAATCAATCCACTCTATGCATCAGTGAAACATGTGGATCTCTGCATCACCCCTTGCTTTTCAGAGTACTCAATCACTGTCAAAAGATTCATAAGACCTGAGGGCATCTGACAATGCAGAAACACACAGTCTTGGTCACTGACCAGGAGCAAACACACACCTTTCAGCCACTAAGTCTTACCCATCCAGGGGCTCTCCTCTGGTAGTCTTTGGTGTCTTCCAATTGAATCCAGGCATGGAATCCCAAAACGAACCCCCAGATTTTTATCCCCAATTCGGGTCTGAGCCTGGTGCCAAAGTCAATGATGGATGCCAGACACGAGGTGCAGGTTTTCTGATTGCTTTTTATTGGAGTACTCCAAGGAAAAGAGTACTCCAAGGAAAAGGCCAAGAACCAAGAACAAAGGATTAAGTAAGCTTTATACATTTTCACCAAAGGAGAAGGCGGGACAAGGTGAGATAACAAGAAATATCATCTAATAAACATTTTAGTAATAATTCTACAATTTGTTCGATTGGTCTCTAGCTGTCCCTGTTTCTAAGCCTTGGCTAATGAATGCCCCAGGAGTTATCTAATACACATTTCATTTGCTGCAGGCCATCCCTAACTTTTAGTTGAGGTCTGCAAGTTGTCTAACTACCCATAATTGCTACAAACTTTACACTTGCATATTTCCTGTTGATAAGCATTCTTTGTTCTTGCCAGACAGACCCCCAGAATTGCAGTCTTCCTGATTTACTTTCAAGTGTGTGCCATGACCTTGCTTTAGCAGCCAGCCCATCAATACCATGCTGATATTATTTATGAATCAGTTAAAGGTTTGCACTTCTAAATTTAAAAATAACAATTTAAATAAATAATAAAGAAGGCTATCATAAATGGAATTAAACGTTGGTTATATTTTACAATATCAAATCATTTATTTATGTTTGAGTATATTAATTGAAGTTGGACAAAACAAAATATTTGACTTCTACTGGAACATATTGTAAATAACATTTATAATTAAAAACAAATGCTATCAATAAAATCGGAACCTTCCCAAACCTGAGTTTCATAGAAGCATGATAAAAAGAATATTATATGGAGTTTAAATCTATAATGTAGACTAGTGAAATAATAAAATTCCATAAAATGTAATCTTCCTTATAAGAAGTCTTAGTTCTAAAGTTCTTGTATTTTCATTTGATTAAATGTGGCCTTGACATATTTGGCAGATGCAAAAATAATGGGACTGTTTTCTATGGTATCTAGGTGAACAAGGTCAGAGTTAAGACAACTATATATCTAGCAGATATATAAATGTTATACTGTGCAGGACTCTCAGAGTTTGTTAGCAATTTATGTTCAAAATGTGCAAAATAAGTTCAACCCAGATTGTTTGCATATTTTCTGACATATGAGTAGCAGAGATGGCTGTGGCTGCAAACTGAAAATTGTACTGTATTCAGAAGTAATTTGAAACATGTTTTCTTAGAGGTCTTTCTGCTAGCCATAAATCAAACATAATTCAAAAAATATATAATACATTCTATGCAACAAGTATCCATATTAAGTACCGACCATAATTTTATGTGGGCTTTCAACTCACCTATCCTAACATTTAATTGATTAACCAATGAAGGAAGTTTGTACTCTTGAAAATATAGCAGTTGATTATCCTGTATGTGGAAATTGGCAGTTAGACATATGCATAGAATCATAATTATGAACCCTTTCCTGAACATTCTCTTTTAAACCATGTGCAGCATATCGAGTTGGGCTTGCATGCTTGGTGGAAAACATTCTTATATACAATCCAAGCATTTCAGAATGAAGTAAAGCACCATACTTAATAGATGTTAGCTTAGTAGAAGTACCATTGTGGGAAGCTTATGAAAAGAGGTCTATACCTTTCTGCTATTGATACCATTCCTACCCAGTTCCTTGAGATGCAGTTACCTCAGGGAACTTGGGCTGGTCCAGCATTGATATGAATTATACTGCATACAGAATAATAAAGAAGGTTTATCTACAATGCATATTATACCATGAATTATAATTAAGAGGTTAACATACTTGTGAGGATATGGGGGTTGCAGGCCCAGCACAAAGATGAGCATTGATTAAATTGTGAAAAATATCAATGTTGTCAGAGTGGTAAGCTTGTGCTCCTGAGTATCTGGAAATTGTGTATGTGGAAATTATGCAGTGGTGGGATTCAAATAATTTAACAATCAGTTCTCTGCCCTAATGACCAGTGGGCATGGCCATGATGGGCATGACCTGGGAATGTGACAGGCAACATTTCACCTCCTGTACTCCCGGGAGCATAAACAGGCCATGGGTGGGGTTGCTGCTCCCCCATGCCCCATTTTTGGCCTAGTAGGCCTCTCTGCACTTACCTGGGAGCCAAAACAGGGTGTGTGGCAACTCCTGGAAGAGGTGGGACAGGAAGGGTCAGGCCCAGCAATTTAACAACCGGTTCACCCAAATTGGCCTGAACCGGATGATTTCCACCACTGAAATTGTGCCTAGCAAGCATAATGTGGTGGGCTAAGATTGTGGAAAAAGAGGAACTTAAATTGCTCACAAATATAAAATTAGTAATGCATTTAATGACATTTAGACTGAAGAAGCTACCAACTGCCCCTGTTGCTATGGCAGAATGGCAAATTCCAGAAAGTCATGTGGCTTTGTGGTTTTGAGGACTAGGATGAGTTGTAGAAGGTTGTCAATCAGCCTCAAGCTGTCCCCTTGACTCCTTGTCAGATTGATTTTCATTGCAATGTGATTAATATGATTTATGTTTGTTATTCTTTGAATTCTAATAAACCTCTTCTAATTCTAAAGTGAAACTTTTTGTGGTGTGCTGTCTGTTCAATTGTTATTAAGTCCAACTATGTTCAAAATGTTCATAATGAGGACTCTCCCCTGACACAACTATGCACATATATCAGGGGTGAGTTTCAAATTTTTACTACTGGTTCTGTGGGCGTGGCTTGTTTGGGGTGTGTGGCTTATTGGTCATGTGATGGCAGAAGTGGCTTATTGGTCATGTGATTGGTGGGCATGGCTTTCATGGTCATGTGACTGGTTGGTAATGTGACTGGGTGGGCGTAGCTGGTTGGTTATGTGATTGAATGGGCATAGCTGGTTGGTCATGTGACTGGGTGGGCGTGGCCAACTTGATATCACTCACATCAAGGAGCACCTTGCCTGGGAAGGAGGAGCCACATCGCAATGAAACAACATGTGTGTGAAGTTTCCAAGAGTTGCCCTAATTAATTTACGAGCCTCAAGACAAGGTTCAAAATACCCCCATTCATTTATTAGGACTAACATCTTGGCATGGACTTCTGTGTAGCTGAAACTAAATCTCACTTAATGGTGTCTGAACTTTACCCCTGTCTCCCCTCCCCTCTGGCTGAGGTCATCAATCACATTCTCCAACAGGATGTTATGGCAGGGTTCTGGACATGCACAGTCACATCCCCATACAGAAATATGAGACTTTTACTCTGGCCAAAAGTATGCATGGCATTCCCCCCCCCCTTTTTCAAGTTGATAGTGGAAACGCTTTAGGCATTGACATCATGCTCCCCTTACTTCCTGAAAGTGACGTTTGTAAAACAAAGCAATTTGAGTACAGGTGTATAACTTAGGAATGTGTCCCTCCCCCAGGCTTGCTTGGATTTTCTGCATGGAATTTTGCTATGAGGCGATCAGCCTAGATATTTCTACCCAAGATGCATCCGATAATGGGTAGCCCTTCCACTTGATTAAGTATTGGAGTTGTCTCCTGTGCCACCTTGAATCAAGGATTCGTTGAACTTCATAATGGCTCCCGGGGTAGTGGTCTCAGAGTGGACCTGATCACAGGTTTTAAGAGGCTACTATGAAACGCTGGGTGTATTTTCTCCAACAATTGAGGTAGTTTCAATTGCACTGTAACTGGGTTGATGATCTTTACTATAAGGAATGGTCCCATAAACTTTGGCCCCAGTTTCTTGCTAGGCAGTTTTAATCTCAAATATTTTGTGGAGAGGTAAACCTTCTCTCCTACCCGGAATGGCCGTTGCGGAGCCTGGTGTTTATCTGCCTGTTTCTTGCCTGTGCCGCTTTAGCCAGTGCCTTTTTGACATTTTCCCAGGTTGATTTCAGCATCAACCTCCAATCAGTCAAGCTGACTGAGGAGGGGGGATCACTTGGATACTCAGGCATTGGGACAAAGTCCATACCACTCATTATTTTGAATGGCATGAGTCCTGTGCTACTGTGAACAGCATTATTGTATGTGACCTCAGCAAAAGATAAAAGGTCTGCCCAATTGGACTGCTGATAGTTCACGTAACACCTCAGGTACTGCTCTATCATGGTGTTCAGTCTCTCTGCTGCCCCATTGGTGCTCGGATGAAAAGCTGAACTAAGACCCTAAGATGACCCAGAAACTCCCTCCAGAACTTAGCTGTGAACTGGACCCCTCTGTCTGAGATAATTCTTCGAGGTATTCCATGCAGCCAGTAGATATGCTTCACAAACAGTTTAGCCAGTTTATGAGCCGAGGGTAGTGCTCTACAGGGTATGAAGTGTGCCTGTTTGGAGAACAGATCTATTACAGTCCAAATCACTGTGATTCCCCCACTTTTTGGCAACTCTACCGTGTTTCCCCGAAAATAAGACAGGGTCTTATTTTCTTTTGACTCCCGAAATAAGCGCTTGGCCTTATTTTCGGGGAAGTCTTGTTATTCTTTAGGTGCAGGAGGTGGCGAGCATGGTTACCTCATGGCTGCTACTGTGTTGCAAAATTTTCGGGGAGGTCTTGTTATTCTTTAGGTGCAGGAGGTGGCGAGCATGGTTACCTCATGGCTGCTACTGTGTTGCAATATTTTCGGGGAGGTCTTGTTATTCTTTAGGTGCAGGAGGTGGCGAGCATGGTTACCTCATGGCTGCTACTGTGTTGCAATATTTTCGGGGAGGGCTTATTTTCAGGGGAGGGCTTATTTTAGCGCATGTGCCCAAAAGCCCGATTGGGCTTATTATCTGGGGAGGCCTTATTTTCGGGAAAACAGGGTACTATAAAGTCCATTGCAATCTCCTCCCATGGCCTCGTTGGCTCTGCTACTGCTTGCAGCAGTCTGGGGGGTTTTCCTGGTCATCTCTTCATTGTGGCGCAAATGGTCCAACTTTTCACGTAACTATCCACATCTTTCTTTATGCCAGGCCACCAGAATTGCCTCCGGGCTAAGTGTAAAGTCTTTAGGAACCCAAAGTGGCCTGCCGGTTTGGCGTCGTGACTCCTCTGGAGAACTACGGTATGTAGGGATTCTGGGACATAGAGTTTCATTCCCTTCCATGCAAGGTCATCTCTTTTCATCAAGATGTGTTGGTTGTTTTGGAACCAGGGGTCTCCTAGCAGTTCAGTTTTGAGTCTCGTGGTTAGGTCGCTTGCGGGTTGGTCTTGCCTGTCACGGTGTTGCCTCCTGGTGGTTACTTGGGCAGCAGTTTGAGTAGAGGGAATGATGGCATCCACTACATGCTCCCGTTCGCATTTGTACTGAGGAATGCGGGAGAGGGCGTCAGCTAGAAAGTTCCTCCCACCTGGAATGTGCTTTAAGACAAAATCAAAAAGGTTGAAGATTTTTGTGGTCGGTCCAGACTTTGAACAGTTTCTGGCTCCCTTCCAACAGGTGTCTCCAGGTTAGCAGTGCCAATCTCACTGCGAAAGCCTCCCTTTCCCATGCGGCCCATTGTCTCTCTGTCTGTGAGCTTGAGGGAGGTGTAGGTGCCGGGTTGTAAGTTTCCTTGGTTGTTTCTTTGGAGTAGCACCGCTCCCACTGCCACATCACTGGCATCTGCCTGGATCACGAAAGATTGCTCGAGGTCAGGATGCTTCAGCACTGGTGTTAGGGTTCTAAATACCATGCAGAAATAAATCATTGTCCAAGGCAAAACATCCTTTAAGGTGCAATTTATTCCGCAGGCATGTTAGTACTGCTATGGAAATTTCAACTCTGGAAGTACATTCTCTAAGTTCAACCAGTTGAAAGTTCATGATCTCTCCCCACACCCACAAATCCATCACATGTTCCAATCATCATCTTCCACGCTGGCATGTACACCCATCTTCTTCTGGCCAGGTGTCGAGGTGCTGAGACAAAAGATGACCTTGGCTTCTACAAAAGAATGTCAACAATCCATTCTACAATCCTACTCCTTTCTATTCCCCCCTCCCAACTACTACACTATTGAAACAACATAGAAAATTATAAGAAATTGTGGCAGGCCAAAGATCCTAAAAAGAACATAACTACAGGCCTGACAGGCGGCCTCTCCTCAAAAGAAAAACGTTTCCTGCAAAGAGAATAACATAAAAGTTAACATAACAAAATTAACCACCTTTTCTCCACCCAGGGGAACCCCTTGACTTCTCGGGAAACTTCCCATTGAATTGCTTTACTAACTTCTCCACTTTTAGGTTCCCACTGTTCACCCAATTAGCTTCAGACCAAGGGTAACCCTTCCAATGCACTAAGTACTGTAAGCGACCCCTATTCAGCCTGAAATCTACAATTTTTTCCACCTCAGATTGTGTTTCCCCTTCCATCACTAAAGGAGGAGATTGAGCTTGGGTGGATGCTCTTCTGTTAGACCCAATTACTGGTTTCAACAAGCTACAATGAAATTCTGGGTCAATTTCCCCTAGACTTCTGGGTAGACTGAGTTGAACTGTAACTGAGTTAACTATCTTCACTATTTGGAATGGACCTAGAAATTTTGGACCCAATTCCTTGCTAAGCATTTCTAATCTTATGTATTTGGTAGATACAAAAACATTGCCCCCCACACGGTAGGGGTTTTGGAGCGAGCGATGTTGATCATCTTGCTTCTGGTAGGCTTCTGCCGCAACTGCTATAGCCTTCTTCGTATTCTCCCATCCTTTCTTTAGCATGTCCATCCATTCACTCAAAGACATGAAAGAAGGAGGTTCTCTAGGCAACTCAGGCATGGCAACAACTTCCATGCCACTGGTAATCTGGAAACCCGCTAATCCTCTGCTGCTGTGGACCGCATCGTTGTACGCCACTTCGGCGAAGGGTAGCAAGTCCGACCAGTTGTCGTGCTGATAGTCCACAAAACACCTGATGTATTGTTCCACCACCGCATTGGCTCCCTCTGCTGCGCCGTTCATGCTGGGATGAACCTCTGAGCTCAGTTCTTGTGTGGACCCAATAGATCTCAGGACCTCTCTCCAGAACTTGGCAGTGAACTGGACTCCGCGGTCTGAAATGATCCTCTTGGGTACTCCGTGCAGGCGATAAATGTGTTTCACAAACATTTTCGCTAATTCGTTTGCGGATGGCAATCCTGAGCAAGCAATGAAGTGTGCCTGCTTAGAAAACAAATCAATAACAGTCCAAATTACTTTATGCCCACTGCTGTCTGGGAGTTCCATGATGTAGTCCATTGCGACCTCTTCCCATTGCCGTTTCGGGCTCTCTGCTGCAGGTGCTGTAGGTTCTGGGCTCTTGGATCCATTCAACCACGGCTGGCCTTGTTCCTCCTCCGAGGCCTCCCCCTTGGTAGGACTCTTTGTCACCTTAAGTTGGGGATCCTCCTCCGGAGATTGTTTGCCCTTTTCCTCTTCCAAGGCCTCCCTCTTGGTAGGACACTTTGTCACTTTAAGTTGGGGATCCTCTTCCAGAGGTTGTTGGGCCAGATGACTTTTCTGTGCAGGCATCTGGGGCCCTCTCTTAACCACCATGGCAATTGGTACACACGTTTGTTCTTCGGCAATTCCCTCCTCCGAGGCCTCCCCCTTGGTAGGACTCTTTGTCACCTGAAATTGGGGATCCTCTTCCAGAGGTCGTTTAGGCTTTTCCCCCTCCGAGGCCTCCCCCTTAGTTGGACTCTTTGTCACCTTAAGTTGGGGATCCTCCTCCGGAGATTGTCTGCCCTTTTCCTCTTCCGAGGCCTCCCCCTTGGTAGGACACTTCCTCACCTTAAGTTGGGGGTCCTCTTCCAGAGGTTGTTGGCCCAGATGACTCTTCTGTGGTGGCATCTGGGACCCTCTCTTTACCGCCGTGGTGGTTGGTGCGCACGTTTGTGGCATTGGGGCTGGAGCCAAGCACTCTGATGCTCTGTGGCCAAGTTGACAACAATGGTGGCATTTAATTGGGCCCCACGAGGAATGGAACCTACTTACATCTCTAAACTCAGGAACCGTTTCATCACACTGCCTTGCTCTCCAACTTGCAGCTGCCCCCTTGGTAAACCCTTCTTCCATGGTGGAGATTGCTTCTCTGTAGGAAGGTGGAGTAAGAACCTTTTGGGGCATTGCAGATGCACCTTGTCCCGCTTCCCATCTTGCAGGCCTGGCTTTGGTAATCCCTTCTTCCATGTTGGTGATTGCTACTCTGTAGGAAGGTGGGGTAAGAACCACTTGGGGCCTTACAGGTGCACAATTTCCCGCCATCCATCCCGCAGGCCTCCCTTTGATAATACCTTCTTCCATGGAGATTTCTTCTCTGTAGGAAGGTCTGGTAAGAACCTTTTGGGGCCTTGCAGGGGAGACTGGAACCAGTGGGGAGGTCAATCCCTCGGTTGGCCACTGCCCAGCTTTCTGCCATGGTGCCATCTGCTGAGGGAGGGCAGGTGCCCACTGGCATCCCTCCCATCCATGACCTGGGGTTAAGACCCATCCCGGGGTTGCCTGCTTCACAGGTTGCAGCTCAACCAATGATGGCTGGCTAAGGGGTTTTACGTGCCAAGGACCCTCCTGCTGGCTTGGAGGAGTTATGGGCCAAGTAGGTG
The DNA here is from genome assembly GCF_964273705.1 of Natrix helvetica. Taxonomy (NCBI): domain Eukaryota; kingdom Metazoa; phylum Chordata; class Lepidosauria; order Squamata; family Natricidae; genus Natrix; species Natrix helvetica. The sequence goes on from NC_138550.1 coordinate 65,494,531, forward strand.
CCCTTTGCTGGCTTGGATGAGTTATGGGCCAAGTAGGTGCCCTCTGCTGGCTTGGAGCATTTCCCCATGCTGATGGCAAAGGAGTTGGTAAGTAGCATCTCTTCCATCCAAGTCCTGGGAGGAAAGCCCAATTTACTGCCCAATTTGCTTCATTTACTGGTTGCAGCCCCATTTGTGGTGGCTTGCAAGTAACAGATGCTGGAAAAATTCCTTCTTCCTGCCTCCTTTGAAATTCCCATTTTGAAAGGGAATCTTTCTTCCAGCTAGTTGCATGGTGATAAGCCATTTTAATTATTGCCGTCTGGAAGGAGCCCAAACCTCCGTTCTAAGGGTGTTTTTTTTTCCAATCTTGCTTCTAAGCTGGGGGGGAAGGAGGGGGAGCATGCACTCACAATTTTGCTGAAGAAGTCCGTCTGAGATTTCCTTCGTCTTGTCGCGTCTCCTCCTGCATTCCTCCAGATGCAATTAAACTGGAAACAGCATTCCATTGCCTTTGAAGTTCCGTACTCCTCTTCTTATCACCAAAAGCTTCTCATTTATTCTTCGCTGATATTTACGCTGTCCCGGTCAGCATTGGGGATGCCGAGACCCACATCACCAGATCTTCCATCACCAGCCCTTCCCCCTTGATAGGGGGAGGGAGCTAGTGAAATATTTTTAAAGTAGAGAGTTGAAATAATGTTAGGGTTCTAAATACCATGCAGAAATAAATCATTGTCCAAGGCAAAACATCCTTTAAGGTGCAATTTATTCCGCAGGCATGTTAGTACTGCTATGGAAATTTCAACTCTGGAAGTACATTCTCTAAGTTCAACCAGTTGAAAGTTCATGATCTCTCCCCACACCCACAAATCCATCACATGTTCCAATCATCATCTTCCACGCTGGCATGTACACCCATCTTCTTCCGGCCAGGTGTCGAGGTGCTGAGACAAAAGATGACCTTGGCTTCTACAAAAGAATGTCAACAATCCATTCTACAATCCTACTCCTTTCTATTCCCCCCTCCCAACTACTACACTATTGAAACAACATAGAAAATTATAAGAAAGTGTGGCAGGCCAAAGATCCTAAAAAGAACATAACTACAGGCCTGACAACTGGCTCCTTTGCAAATATTTCTTTTAGTGTCTCAAATGCCTCTTGGCAGGTTAGGTCCCATGGTAGGGGTGGTCCAGGGCGAGGTTTTGTTCCTGCACTCCCTGTCTTCAGGAAGTCTGTCAGAGGTTTGGCAATCTTCACAAAGGAGGGGATGAATTGCCTGTAGAAGTTCGCGAACCCTAGGAAGCTTTGTAGATGTCTGCGGGTGTGAGGGGGATGCCAGCTTAGGATTGCTTGCACTTTCGCTGGGTCCATTCTATTCCCTCATTTGACATTCAGTAACCCAGGTAGTCTAACCGTGCACAATGGAATTCACATTTTGATACCTTGACGTACAGGTTGGCTGCCAGAGGTTTCTGCAGTACTTGGCGAACCAGGGGTACATGGTCTCCATGTAGATAAGGATGTCATCTAGGTAGACGAGGACCCCCTTGTAGAGATGCTCATGCAGCATCTCGTTTATTAACTGTATGAATACCACTGGGGCCCCCTGCAGCCCAAAAGGCATCACTTTGAATGGAAAGCTCCCTAGGGGGCAGTTGAACACTGTTTTCTACTCATCTCCCTCTCTGATACATACTCAGTAGTATGCTTCTCTGAAGTCTAGTTTGGTGAAGACTTTCCCCTTGGCCAGATGAGAAAGCATGTCTTTCACGAGGGGGAAAGTGTATAGGTTGTGTACGCACACCCCATTTATCCCCCAAAAGTCCACACATAATCTCATGGTTCCATCTTTTTCTTCTTTGAAGAGGACTGGTGCTGCGACCCGTGGCTTGGCTGGCTCAATGAACCACCTTGCTAGGTTTTTGTCTATGTATTTGCGCATCTCTTGCATTTCCTGGGGCGTCATGGCGTACAGTTTGGGCTTGGGTAGTTTTGACCCGGAGATGATTTCAATGGCACAGTCTGTCTCCCAGTGGGGAGGCAGAACATTGCACTCGGCCTCGCTTAATACTTAATCCTAAGTCTGTGGGTACCCCCATTCCACCAGATGGTCGGTCCCCACTTGTCTAGCCAGGAAAGTCCCAGTATGACTGCGTCTGTCATTTTGGGTGCTATTATGAATCAAATTACTTCCCAGTGATCCACTAGTTCTAGCCTCACTGGTTTTCAGTTAGGTGGGTGGCATAGGCTCCTCCCATTAGGAGCCCATCAACTTGCTAGAACCAGATTGGGTTGGCCAGTCTTTTTGCTCTGGTCCCCAGTTTCAGGACTGTGGTTAGGTTGATCAAGCACCTTGTACAGCCTGAGTCTATTAGAGTTTGAAAATCCCCCTGGTTTCTTGTTTTTGGAAAAAGGAAAGGGTGAATTGATTCACTCACAATTGGGTCATTTTCTCCCTCGTCCTCGCTATCATATGATTTGGGGGACTGGTTGTTGCTGCCTGGGGTTCCATCATTTTCATCTGAGGGGAAATGGGCCTTTGCAGCATGGAGGGCTTTCCCAGACGTGTTGGTGGTCCATTTGGACCCTCGTTCTGGTCATGCCCTGGGTGGTCGGTTTGGCCTTGGTTTTGGGGCTGGGTTGGGCATGCAGCTGCCATGTGGCCCATCCCCCCGCATCTGTAGCATTTCGGCGGACTTCAAGGGAGGGCTGGTCTCAGAGCCTGCTGTGGTGCTGTGGTTCCCTGCCGGCTGGGTGGTTTCAGGTCAGGTTGACCTCTCTCTTGTGTGTCCGGTTGCTTTATCATGTCGTTGGTGCACAGCCCGCTGTCGACTTTTGTTGCTACTCAGAACCACTCAGAGAGTTGATTTGGGATGTTGCAGTATGCAGTTACCTGGGCAATTTGCTTGTCCAGGCTTGTTATGAAAAAATGCACTAGCAGCCAGTCTGGTAAAGGGGGTAGCCTTCCTATGACCCTCCTAAATTCACGGATGTGCTCTTTGATGGGGCGGCCCCTCTGCTTTAGGTTGCTGTGTTCCTCTTCTGCATATGGGTCCTCCTCCTCCACCTCCTCAAGCCTGGCCTCTAGCAGTTGCATGAAGTCATCTATGTCTTGCAGTTGGGAGGCTCTCCTCTTGTGGAGGGCTGCTAGCCATTCCCTTGCTTTTCCCTCTAGACCCTCTGCAATGGCATTCACTTTTTTTATTTTTATAAGAGCATCTTTCATCCATGAGATGAAGAATTTCATCCATCATCCACTATTGTTTCTTGTGGTACCACTCTCTTTGTTTTGAGTTTGTTACCTCTGCTATTGCATTTTTAAATTTATTCCAATTCACTTCTATATCTTCATTATTTAGATTGTTGGTTTCTCTTAAATGAATTTCTAGTTCTTTTATCTTATCTCCATGTTTAATGATGAAGTTACTGTCAATTATTGGTTTATGAGGATTCAGGTGTTTCATCTTTTTTAGTTTCAGCTGGACTTCGGCAAGTAGTAGATTATGATCAGATGGTACATCAGCACCTGGGTATGTCTTTGCTGATTTTACTGAGTTTCTAAATCTTTTGTTTATTTTAAAATAGTCAATTTGGTTCCTTACTATATTATTTTGTGTATCTGTTGGTGATCTCCAAGCATAGAGGTGTCTTTTTGGTAACTTGAAAAAAGTATTCATCACATATTGCCTATGTTCTTTGCAGAAGTCTACAAATCTGTCACATCTACCATTTCTGGTCCCTAAGCCAAAGTTTCCAACTACAAGAGCATCACTTCTTTCTCCCACTTTTGCATTGAAGTTGCCCATGAGTATTGTGATATCATTATTCTTTAGGTTTTCAATACACTGCTTATGTCTTCATAGAATTTCTCTAAATCCTTCTCATCACTGTCAGCTGTGGGAGTGTAAACTTGTATAACATTCATATTTACTGGAGTACTATTTATTTGGATCATCATCACTCTATCTGATAGAGGAACAAAGGACTTGATGCATTTATTTACAAGATTGTTTACTATTATAGCTATTCCATTTCAATGATGTTTACTATTTTCACCAAAGTACTAGATAGTATAATCTCCTATTCTACACACTCCATTTTCAGGCCAGTGCATTTTACTCATTCCCAGTATAGAGATATTGTATTTGAACATTTCTTGGATAATGTGTGCTTTCCCAGATTCATATAGGCTTCTCAGGTTCCATGTTCTAATTTGTAGTTTTGGGTTTATCAGGCTTCTAGCAGCTGGGAGATTCTTAGCACCCCTGCCCCATTTAAGGGGTGCCTGTACTCAGGGCCATTGTTGGGTTTTGCCACCAAATGGGAAATATATAGTGTAGTAGTCTTTCCTTTGCTTTCTACACCGCTGTGCACATGCTGTTCAAGTGGCTGCCACCACATTGTGTGCTGTTCTTTTGAAGCCGTTCAGAAGGTCTCCACCTTCAGTCAATACTAATGAGCCAGCTGCCACTCACCAAGGCTGCTGGTCCCTGGGAGGTATTTGATACCCTCCAACCCACCACTATAGCATAAAGGGTAAACTGAGTAGGGGCTCCCAATCCACTCTGGGGGGGGTTCCAGGCCCAACCTAAGAACAAAGCCTAACTGCCTGTTTGGTGGAAGAAAGGCAGGATTAGGAAGATATGTGTATGTGTGTGTATGTGTGTGTATGTATATGTATGTATGTGTGTGTGTGTGTGTGTGTGTTGTAATTGTACTGATAAATAAATAAAGGGAGACTTCATACCAGGGGTTGTAACATAAATACATACATACATACATACATACATACATACATACATACATACATACATATATATATATGATAGATAGATAGATAGATAGATAGATAGATAGATAGATAGATAGATATAGATATAGATAGATAGATAGATATAGATATAGATATAGATATAGATATAGATATAGATATAGATATAGATATAGATATAGATATAGATATATAGATATAAATATAAATATAAATATAAATTATAAGATAAGAGCTAACATATCCTACCAGAATTTTGCTTAACTCAGATATGTCAAACAGAAGGCCCACGGGCAAGATTCGACCTGTGATATGGAGCCAGATTACCTCTGCCACAGCAGCAGCAGCCCCATCCTGCAGGAGCCCCGCCACCCCTCTGCTCTCCTCCAGCCTGGGAAGGCCGTGAGCCCAGAGGTGAAGCTGCTGTCATAGTCTATGCTGGATGTCCAGCTGCTCTTTGCCCACCCCACCTGCAGCACACTCACATATTTCAGGGCCCCAAAGCCAGGCCATCTCCACCCTGCTCTGCACTTGTGTAACCCCATGGTGGCACCGGCAACAACAATAGCCCCGCCCAGCAGGAGCCCCACCACCCGCCCATCAGGAGCCCCACTGCCCTTCCACTCTCCTCCAGCCCGGGACGGTTGCAAGCCCAGAGGTGAAGCTGCCATCTCAGCCTGCTGGTTGCAGTCCAGTAAGCCATGCCTGACTGCGCACCACCTGTAGCTCTATTTTGCACCTCGGGCACCGCAGCACGTGGGTGTGAGTGCCACAGCCATCAGGTCAGCCCTTTAAGTGGCAGGCAGAGGCAGAGACACAGAGGGAAAGCACACGATCTGGTTCATTGGAAGCTCTGGGCGGCTGCCCATCCTTTTTAAGTCACAGCGGCGGCAGGCAAATAAAGACAGATAGTGGGGCCACAGCAAGGCAGCCTAGCCAATTGCTGTCACTGCCATGTCATGGCCCCTGCCCACTCAGCCTCAGCCTGATGCGACCCCAGGGGTAGGATTAAATTTTTTTAGCAACTGATTCTCTGCCCAGTTGGTGGGCATGGCCTACTCTGCCTCCTGCACCATGACAGGTGGTGTTTTTTTCCCTCCCCAGGCTTCAGAGGCTTCTTTTGAGCCTCCGGGAGGGCGAAAATGGCTTCCCCAGGCTTTGGAGGCCCTCCAGAGGCTGGAAATAAATCCATTTCTGGACTTCCAGAACTTCCGGGAGGTCTTTTTTTTGCCCTCCCAGAGCCTCCACATGGGCCCTGCACTTACCTGGCATCCAAAACAGGCCATGTAAAGATCCCTGGGAGGGGCAGGATACGGTGGGTGGGGCCTGCAACTACCGGTATGGTGAACCAGATGTAAAATTAGCATCTGGTTCACCCGAACCAGTCCGAACCAGCTGAATCCCACCCATGTGCGACCGCCAGTGAAATTGAGTTTGACAGACCTGGAACTTGAATATGCTTGAATGTGCTTCATTTCAAGGATGTGTATTGGGGAGGGGGTGTTACAATGGCCCAGCAGTTAAAGAAGCTGAGCTTATCAGCTGAAAAACTGACACTTTGGGTTTGAGACCCAAGCACCATTCAATGCCCAAACTTAGCAGTTTGAAAGCATGCAAATGTGAGTAGATTAATAGGTACCACTCTTGTGGGAAGGTAACAATGTTCTGTGCACCTTTGGTGTAGAGCCATGCCCACATAAAACATCTTTAGACAACTCTGGCTTCCTTGGCAAAAAACCAGGAATGCTACAGCTGCACCTAGAATTGGACACGACTTGACAGGGAAACCTTTGCCTTTTGAAAGGAAGTGACCCCATGGGGAACAGTTGTTCTTCCTGAGATTTTAACCAATTTTTTCAAGCATTACTCAGATAAATACAGTTCTGCATTTATCTTCAAAAAAAATTGAAACAGTCTCCTGCAATGTCTCTGCCCCCACCCCCACCCCCGACGTAATGAATGCTCACATTTATGAACTGGTAGGGAAGGTAAGTGAATCCCACTGCTGACTGTCAGGTTCCCAGAAGCCTCATCAAAAACTGCAGTAGCACCACCTCGTTGACAACCATATCAGCAAAAAAGCAACAGCAGCTCACCTAATGCTGCTATCTCAGGACTCCAATTGTGGTATTGGTTGATACCAGGCAGGAAGTGTCATGCCCCAGCATATAACTTTTATATACTGTTATTGCTCTCTAGTTCCATCTAGTGGCCGGAAGGACACATATGCCCCAATATATGATCTTTATATACTGTTGTTGCTCTCTAACCTCATCTAGTAGCTGGGGAGACAAATACCAAGTATATTTTTGAAGCTGACCCCACCCCATTACCCATCAGCCCACACTCTCAAAACAAGTGCATGATGGGAAGTCAGACTCCATTTTCCTTTAGCATTTGGAGAAGGCAGAAGCACAAAGAAGAATCCATCTTAATCCGTGGCACATGGTCATCCAAGGACAAATCCACATCCTACACACAGAGCATCACTGGTGAGATTTAAATTGCTTGTATTTATTAATGTTCAGCATTAACTTAATACTGTCTATCTTGTATTTGGTTCTCAATGTATGTATCCCTAATTTCCTCAGTTTCACAATATCCTATTCTTTCAATAAAGCATTCATATCTATGCACACAGTCTGTTTTATTGGAGGAAATGTGGGTTTAGCTGCACAGACTAACATGTAGTGAAGACAGAACAGGAAGCTAAATCAGACATGTCCACAGCATTCACTGCTATTGTCAAAAAGGTACACATATAATAATTGATATAAGTTTATATCCTGTCAATAGTGACACTGCTTACTCATCTTCACCATCATTTCTAAATCCAGAGATTACGTAATCCAAATGCTGTTCGATTCTGCAATTTAAATTTCACAAATCGTTAATCTCTCTATTTTTGTAGACCAGTGTAAACTCCACTACCTACCAGCAAAAAACCATAGGAGGAAGATTATTTCTACTAACATCTTTTATATGGTACATTTGAAGAGAGACACATTTCCTCATAGAAACAGTGGAGGGAATAAATCTATCTTTAGTATATTTAGCAGCTTTGATTTAGAAAAAGGGTGTAAGAGACTTTCAAGTTTTATAACTATTGACAGCTTTTCAGTCTCCTCAATCTGATATTTTTAAAATGGGTTGGACTACAACTACCAAGATGCTAGTAATTTGCTACACCTGGAAGCACTGTAACAGCAATATTTAATAATAAATATTTTCTATAATAGCCTTTATATAATAGCCTTTATATAATCACTATGAAAGTTATGACTGCACTGAACACAATTAAAGTAGGACGTAAAGTGAGAATTGGACATTAAGAGTGAACATATGGAGTCAGGCTGGATAGCCTCTTGGGATACCTTTCATCTTGTTATTATAATGTAAAAGACAGAGTTTGAAGCTTGTGGAAGAACAGGAAGTGTGAATGCCAAAACCGCAGGTTGAGCTACAGTTCACACATATTGTATGACTCAAGAAGTACAAGCTAGCCACAAGAAGTACTGGAACAAGTTAAGCAAGATATGTAGTAACAGGAATTATGAACACATCAGCACTAGCATGTTATATTCATGAGTTCTGCTGTTTTTTAAAAATATATAAAGGCAGTCTTTTCTATAAGCTGTTGTTCAGATGTCAAATGGCTGTCTTGCCTTAACTTGCTCTGAACCATTGGTACCAATAAAGCAACTTCTTTTGATTCTGATATCTGAGTCCCTTAATTTCCTGCAACACAATTTTCTCAAAGCTAGGAACCAACATGCAATACTAAATAAGTATGACATGTATGGTGAATTACTAACTAAGACTTTGATTAAACAATCCATAAACATATCACATGTTTGGATTTATTGTGCCAGCTATCTTCTAATTTGATCTTGTAAATGAGTTCTTCACTGTTCATTCTTTTTCAAGCAACTGTCTTTCACATTCTGTTTGTACAATCCAGAAAGGACCACAGCTAAAAACTGGAACATATGGTCTGAAAAAAAATTCTAGGATTAGTTCCTGGTATTTGCAGATACAGGTTCTTCAGATAGGGAAGGCTTTAGTCTAAGGCATATGTGCTATTGTGGGCCTATGAAGACAAAACTGAACCATATGGGCCAGTGATTTCATTCTGTGAAATAGAATTGGTCGTGTTCTTTGTAACAGTGGTTATCCAAAGTGACATGTTCAAGCCTCAAGATGCTTTGATTAAAAAGTTATCTGCAATTTAGCTAAAACCAACTGATTTTTAGGCAATCTAAACTGCTTTCAACATGTCTTGTCCCTAGAACTCACAAGGTCAGCTGCTATTAGTTACTAGGGTAACATGCTTCAAAGAAGAAATATTCTAATACCTTTCAAGGTTGAGTGGCTGTATAGTATCTCACTCTCATTGACAATCCAAAATTTGTACCTGGACAAAGAATATTATTGTTTAGAAAGCACTTTTAAAAAGTTTTTTTTTTGTCATCCGTTATTTCATTTTGCTTTTGTTTTAATTGCATTCATTGTAATGATCCTTCTCCAATGCAATGGGATTCACTCTATTACTTATATTTATTAGCTGCATATCATGTAGGTTCTTCTAAAATAATGTAGGACGTTAGCACCCACCCGTCTCCTAGAAGAATGAAATATCCTAGAAAATATTGAAAAGGCAGAATATTATATTTCCCTGGAAAAGAAATGGAGAAACATGTTTTAGGCAGGAAACAGACTCACTCTTAATAAACCCCACCTTTCTCAAGGGGCTATTAGGGGCCCTGAGCTAGTTTACTCTGCATAACAAAGATAGGATTAGTTTTCTACAGAAATTCACCACATGGCATTTGGGAACTCAGCCAAACTTGGGACTCGAAACACAGCCTAGAGAGTTGCCCCTGTATGGCCCATGGGAGTCTGACAACTAGTCAGGATACAATTCTTATACAGGAACAGGAAACAGAGAGGTGGGGCCAAACAGAATATAAAAAACCCAGCAAGCTCCTTCTTCGGTCTTCTTCTTCTTCATCCAACAATGAAGCATGTGATTATGTTTCTGTTCAGGACTCAAGTCATGTGGTCCTGTCCACCATTAACCATCTTTCCAAGCAGCCTCCATGTCTCCAGTGTTTTTTTCTTCACTTGGAGCTGAACCCAGAAGGACATTTCTTCAAACATCATTTAAATTGAGTTTGACTTCTGGTAATTTCATGGATTTCCAGGTAGATTCTTTGCAGTAGCAGATATGCAATTTGACATTAATGGTTCCTTCTGGTGCCCCCCACCCCCAATTTCTTTCTTTAGTCTAGAGTTCTCAATTTTATTTAGCCTAGAGCAGTGATGGCAAAACTTTTATAAATTTAATAAACTGAACTGAAACTGAAACTTTTAGAAACCAAGTGCCCAAATGGCAACCCAAAACCCACTTATTTATCACAAAGTGCCAACATGGCAATTTAACCTGAATAATTAGTTTTTACTAAAATAATGATAAACAAAAGCAGAGTTCAGCTAATTGTTCTAAGAAAAATGTGATAAATGCACTGTTATGCTCCTTCATTTTTTTTCTGCCTTTGAAATATTATGTTTAGTAATAAAAAAGAAACATTTTTGTAATATCATTTCTTTCCCTCCCTTTCTCCCCCCTCTCTTTCTTTCTCTTTCTCTTTCCCTCCCTCTCTCTCTCCCTCTCTCCCAACGGGGAGCTTAATTACTTAATAGCTCTCACTGCCTATTTCTCTCCCTTTCCCTCCCTCCCTCTCTCTATTTCTCTCTCTTTGCCCCCTCTCTGTTTCTCTCTTTTCCTCCCTCTCTCTCTTTCCCTCCCTCCCTTTCCCTCTCTCTTCCCCCCTATCTGTATCTCTTGGTTTCTCCCTCTCTTTCCCTCCCTCTGTCTCTTTCTCTCTCTCTTTCCCCCTCTCTCTTTCTCTCTTTCTTTCTCTCTCTCTCTTTCTCTCTCTCTCTCGTTCCCTCCCTCCCTCCCTCTCTTTCTCTGTTTCATGCCTTCTGTGTGTGTGTGTGTGTGTGTGACTGCTTCTCTCTGTTTCTCTCTGTCTCTCTCTTTCCCTCCCACTCTGTCTCTCTCTTTCCCTGTCAGGGGAAAAAAACGCCTGATATCTGAGATCAATGGATCGGGCTGATTCCCTTCCGCATATCTTTTGAGATATTAAGAAAATAAATAAAAGTCTTTGACAAGTATTCTAATTAACAAACAAACTTTAATAAAAGTAAATAAAAGTAAAATAAACTAATTGTTACATTTTGATAATGAAAGCTCCGTCTGCCAGCTCTGCTTGGCAGCCGGACAAAGAAGAAAGGATTTAGTTCTGGAATGTGTAACGCATGCGCAATAAATCACTTTCAGATAAGAACTTTTATGACCTGCGCAATAACTCTTTCTTAGTTTAACTCTTGAGTGTCAGTTCATGCCTAGCAAACTTTTTAACATCGTGACATTCCCTCCCTCTCTCTTTCCCTCCTTCTCTTTCTCCCACTCCCCCCTTGGAGGGGAAGGAACCCCTAAGGGGTGCTGGGTGGTGGGAATCTGACGTCTGGAGGCCGATGAGCCCAGAAGCAGTGTACCGAAGCTCAGCTGGCCAGCGGAGAGGCAGGACATCCCAACACAGGCAGCTCTGCAGGAAAAGAAACTGAAATCCAGGAGGCCAGAGCAAGTTGAGATGATGCAGGGTCGCATGGTGGCTCTGTGCTGTTCACTTTGGTGAGCAAGGGGCTGTGAGAGTAGGGAGCAGGCCATGGAGGTAGCAACAGCAAATGTACAGCGATGAAGGTGGAATGCTGTTTTGCAAATTTTTTTAGTCCCTCAAACTTTTGTTTTCCTGGAAATGATAAAGAGAAAACTCAACAGAGAAACGCAATGGAGCTGGGCTGGGGCAACAACGCATGTACCCACAGAGGGCTCTGCATGTCACCTCTGGCACACATGCCATAGGTTCGCCACCAAGGCCTAGAGCCTTGTAATTTTCTGGTAGTCTTCCAATCAAATGCTACCCAGTCCAACCTTCACAAATGTTTTTCAATCAACCAAACGAACAAGGCATTAACTAGCTTGGCGGACTTGTTTTGGCTATGTAAAATATGACCTTAATAATGAAATAATAATTGTGTTTATATCTACCGTATTTTTTGGAGTATAAGATGCACCTTTTTCTCTCAAAAGAGAGGCTGAAAGTCTGGGTGCGTCTTATACACTGAATACCAAAATTTTTGCCTCCTGAAACCCTGCCCCCCTTTACCAAAATGGCCGTGCAGAGCCTGTAGGAGGCTTTCAGAGAGCTCCTGGGGACTGGGAAGGGCAGAATTGAGCAATAAATGGCCCATTTTTACTCATCGTTGCCCCCCCCCCCATTTCCCCAGGAACACTCTACAAGTTTCCTAAGGGCTATTCATGCCCTTTTAAAAAAACGGTCGTTTTTGGGAGGTTTGCAGAGTGCAAAAACTTTTTTTTAATTTGCCTCTTCAAAACCTTGGTGCATCTTATACTCCAGTGCATCTTATACTCCAAAAAATACGGTAATAAAATCAGGTGTAAAACATTCAAAATAATTCCTTCAAAGGTTAGTAGAAATTAAGTTTAAAGATAAAACAACATTTTGTAGTTTTATAATTTGACTAGACAACTTATGATCTTTCAGGGGTATTTCATTTCCTAAACAGAGAAATAGAGTGACCACAGTTGAGGTGACGTCATCGTGCTTGGAGTTGAGGAACGGGAGCTCTCCTAACCTCTAACTCTAACTTCTTTGTTTGGGCTCATTTCTGAGTGCTGTGGATCCTGAAGGGACCATCAGATTAAGGGGGAACTCTGAAGACGCTGGAGTGATAAGGCAAATCCTCCAGTGGGTAGGAGAAACCCACTAAACTGATGAGGATCTATCCTGCCACTTGGTCAGGACCGGAGCGATGGCGACCGCATAAGAAGGAAGCAGAGAGAGAAAGCAGTTGAAATTGAGACATCTGTTACTGTTATTGACAACCCAAAGAAGAAGAGGACAATGCAAAATTGGCAGAGAGGGTGAGCTGGAAAGAAGGAGGCTCTGGGAAGGAGACTTTTCAGATTTTTGCTGAAAAGTTGTGAGAGCAGAATCACTGAGTTGGAATTGATGGCGTAAATAACTTGAATTAAAGTGGCTAGAGAGAGAACAAAAACCCGGCATGGACAACAGGAGTAGAACATAGTAACTGCTGAGAAGACCTAGAAAACACAGAAAAGAATTATTTAATATTTGGGCTGATTGTGACTTTTTTCTTCTTGCTCTTTTGGAACAATTGGAGGGCTTTGTTACCCACCCACCCCTCTATTTTCCGCTGCTGCTGGACTTGTTGCATTAACTGATTGACAGTGATACTGAAGAGAGGGTGACACATAGTGGATCAAAAATTTGAACCGTGCAATCTGATGCAAGAAACCTTAACGGTGACATAAGCTGATATATAGGCATAGAGAGAAACCTAATACTAGAATTGAATACCTATATAATTGATACAATTGAGAGACATCTATTTGTATAAGATAACAGTGTGATATATAACTCTAGGATATATAATAATTAAGGATCAAAAATAGAATAGAATAATGCATAGGAATGTGTAGATATTGAAACATGATATTAAGGGAGGTTAATTATTGCTAAATATTGAGATATATAATTATTGATACTATTGATATTCCTGATAAAGTAGAAATAAAGTAGAATTTATATGCAATTGTGGGCAAGGATAAATAGGGGGATAAGAATGGCAACTTCAGCAAAGTTAGTAAAAAAAACCACACCCAATATGATTTTGGCAACACCCCCCTCCTCAAATCAAAGATCAATTGAGAGCTCATTGGGGCTGGAGAAAGGCAAAACGATGGCAGGAACAACAGGACCAGCACCAACAATGCAGAGTATGCAATTGATGCTCCAGATGATACAAGAGACACTGATGAAAAACCAAGAAGTGACGGCTACAAATCATGAAGAGACAAGGAGGAATCATGAAGAAATGAAAAATGAAATGGGAGAATTGAAAGGAAATATCAAAACCGTAGATGACAAAATTGAAAAGATACAGAATGCCTTAGCAATCAACGAACAGAAAATCCAGAACATCGAAACAAACATAGAACAAAGATCAGAAGATGGAAAAAATGGAGCTGGAATATAGATAAGTTAATAAAGAATTAGAGTTATCAATAATTCGACTTGAAAATGAAAGAGCAGCATTCTACTTAAGATTCCAAAACATACTGGAAGAGAAGGAGGAAGACCTGAAAGGAAAAATAATTGGAACCTTCACTGAAATTCTACAGAGAAAAGAACAAGAGTTGAGAGGGGATATCGACGAAGCTTACCGTGTGCATACTAATTATGCCAGAAGACATAGGCTCCCGAAAGAAGTGCACATAAGATTTGCCAAAAAAACAACTAGAGATGAACTATACAAAAAAACCAGAGAAGGGACGATTACATACCAGGGAAAAGAGTTGATCACGCTTAAATAGATTCCACGGAGAATTCGTGAATGACGTAGACAATACCAATTTTTAACAAATCAGTTAAATAAAAACAGAATAATGTATAGATGGTTGGTACCAGAAGGAGTACTGGTATCTTGGCAAGGAAAAAGGTATAAGATAGAGAATATAGAAGAAGCACAGGAATTCTATGAGAAATACTGCACAGGGGAAGAAGAACAAGAAAGTAAAGAGGATCTAGAAAGTAGAGGTCAAGAGGAAGAAACATCAGAAGACAAGGAAAGAAACAGGAAAGAAGAACAGAGGCAAGGAAGAGAGAGAGCAGGAAAGGAGGGTGCGAGAGGGAAAAGTCAGATACAAACCAGAAGCAACAAAAAACACCCCATCTAAAGATGGACCAGGAAATAACAATTATTTCAATAAACTTGAACGGACTGAATGCACCCAAAAAAAGAGCACAGATGTTTAATAAACTTAAGAAACTGAAGGTAGATATAATCTGTATACAGGAAGTGCATATTAAAAGGGAACATAAGAACTTACTGGAAAATAAAAAACTAGGGAAATTATATACAGCACTAGCAGATAAAAGAAAGAAAGAAAGGGATAGCAACCTATATAAAGGAAAAAATAAACTCCAAAGAAGTCTACTCTGATGAAGAAGGCAGGATACTAATGATTGAATTAGAGACAACAGAAAAACCAATATTATTAATAGTCATATATGCACCAAATCAGAAACAAGAGGAACTCTATAGGAAACTACACAACAAAATAAACGAATTAGAATATGAATATTTGCTTAATTGGGGATTATAATGCAATAGTGGATAAAAAAAGGACCATGAAAGCAAAAAGAAAAATAAAACCAAAAAAATACACTACCCAAATCCTTTTTTGAGATAGAATATAAATTACATGATATTTGGAGAGAAAGGCACAAAACAAGAATGCAATATACCTTTTATTCGAACCCTCACCGGTCCCTATCAAGAATTGACATGGCTTGGATTTCATCTGGTCTATGCAATCAAGTAGACGAAACTGAAATAGAAGCAAATGAATGGGCAGATCATAATCCAATAAAATTAAGATGGAAAGGTCAAAGAAGAAGAAAAAGATGGATGATGAATTCAAATATTGTAAATGAAATAGAATACACTCAAATTCTGGAGAAAGAATTAAAACTATTCTTTAGAATAAATAAAAAAGAAGACACCTTAACTCAAAATCTCTGGGACACTATGAAAGCATACAAAAGAGGCCTTACGATTGCCTACATGGTGAGAAAAACTAGAAAACAAAAAGAGCAACAAAAACGTATGCAAAAGGAACTTATGGAAGCTGAAAATGAACTACAGAAAGACCCAAAGAATAAAATTAAAAAAAAAAAAGAGAGCTAATCAAACATAAGATCAACTTACTAACTCAAAAGGGCTTAGAAAATTAAAGCGGCCAGACAAAATTACTTTGAACAAGCCAACAAACCTGGACGATGGCTGGCATACAGACTGAAGAATGAAAGAGAAAAAAGGATGATATATCAATTAAAAGATGATGAGGGAAGAATTCAATACAAAGCAGAAGAAAAGAAGAAAATTATTCATAAATACTTCACAAAATTATACGCACAAGATAGTATGGAGGAAAATAAAACAAAACATTATTTAAACACAAAAAAGATAACACCAATCTCAAAAGAGCAAAGGGAGGCGATAAACAGGCCAATAACGTTAGCAGAAATGGAATTAGTCTTGAAAAACCAGAAAAATAATAAAACCCCAGGACCAGATGGAATACCGATGGAGCTATACAAATATAATAAAATAACATTGGAAGAACTAGGAGTGGAAATGTTTAATGAAGTTTTAGAAAAAGCCAAGATACCTGAATCATGGACAGAAGCAATAATATCGCTAATCCCAAAAGAAGAAATCAGCCTACAAGAAATTCAAAACTACAAGAAGCAAGAAGAGGAACTGGAAGTAACAACCAGAATGCAAATAACTAAGAAAGTGAAATACTTGGGGATCTGGGTGTCGGCAAAATGTTCCACAATTAAAGATGATAATTATAATAAATTAGTGATACAAATAAATAAAGAGTTAGAAAATTGGAAAAATATTCAACTATCACTCATGGGACATATAGTGACAATTAAAATGAATATTTTACCAAGAATCTTATTCCTGTTGCAAGCCACACCTATTAATCCGGGTAAAAAATTCTTTCAAGAATTAAACAAAATAACTGCTAGGTTTATTTGGCAGGGACGAAAAGCGAGGATTAAACTAAAGTCAATGCAAGACAGCAAGGAGAGGGGAGGTTTAGCATTACCAAATTGGGATCTATACGCATCAGCAGTAACAATAACATGGGTGAAGGACTGGATAGAGCTAAAGAATAAAATAATTTTGATCTTGGAAGGCCATGATTTGCAAGTAGGCTGGCATACATTCCTATGGGATGATAAAAATAAAGCGCACAAATACTTTCAAAATCATTTAATTAGAAGAGCGTTATTGCAAAAATGGCTCAAAATAAAATTAAAAATCCACTATGTGAAAATTCCGAATTGGCTATCACCGACAGAAAGGACGACCCACCCAAATTTTATAGATTTGAACAAAATGCTAAGATATAGAGACTTAATTGATAGACAGGGAAATTTAAAAACAATTGAAGAATTGGCAGAACAGAACATGAAAGTTGACTGGCTAACTTACCTTCAAATCAAAGCTAAATACAATAAAGATACCAAATTATATGACATTGAAACAGAACCACATGCATTGGATAACATTATTCAAAGCTCAGATAGAAAGATGATAGGGAGAATATATAAATTCCTCCTGAAGCATAAAATGGAAGAGGAAATTGTGAAAGAACAAATGATAAAATGGGCACAGAACTTTGGCTATAATATTGAATTAGACAAATGGGAAAAATTTTGGGGAACAAACTTAAAAATGACATTATCAGTTGCATACAAGGAAAACCAGTACAAAATGTTTTATAGATGGCACCTGGCACCAACCAGGTTAGCTAAAATCACAACAAATACCTCCCCAAAATGTTGGAAATGCTAATCGATACACGGAACATATTACCATTTATGGTGGACCTGTGAGGAGGCTAAAAAATTTTGGAAAAAGATTAAAAATTGGCCGGAGACAATAACTGGGGTTAAAATAGAATGGAAACCTGAAATTTTTTTATTAGGAATAATGTCTGCGAAATGCAAAAAAGAAATCCAGTATTTAATACTACATATAATTACGGCGGCAAGGATTGCTTTTGCCCAGAAATGGAATAACAAACTAACTCCAAGTGAAGATGAAATAATAAGAAAGGTTATGGACTGTGCTGAAATGGACAAACTAACTAAAGAAATTCAGGGAAAAGAAGAATCAGAATTCTACCAGATAAATGGTATAGGTGGATGGAGGAAAGAAACAAGAATCAATGAAGGAATATAACAAAGCTCAAAAATAATAGTTATGAGTAAAATAAGAGAGTTAAGAATGGTGAAATCCAAATGAAATACAATAGAAGGGGAAATAATATAAGGTGAGCAGTATCGATTGATAATTGCCATTAGAAAGAACAGGAAGCTCCTGTTTGTATTGCATTGTGTAAATGTGTTGTACGACTAAGTTTTGTTTGTGTGTATTTTGCATGTTTGTTAATAAAATTAAAAAAAAAAGAGTGACCACAGTTGAATTGCTATTGTTTTGGCTTTAAAATTAAGAAAAGAGCATTTTATTAAAGAAGAAAGGTGTGTAGCAAGACAAGCATCAATGCTTTTTCTATAGCAAATGATTTTTTTGATGACAACATTTGTGGTTGATCTGCATTGTTTTAAAGTGCTCTTCTGTTCTCACTTCTTTTTCCTCAGCTTAAAGTAGCATACAGTTGGCCATATTGGAATGGAACACTATTTTTTCCAGATAAATCAATATATTCTCCATGATTTGTCCTTGCACTTTATGTATAGTGAGAACAAAGCATGACTGTGTCCACTAAAGAGGGGCATCTTTGCTCCCTGATAAATTCAATGTAAATTCTTTGAATCATGACCATGTCATTTTGAACACTGATGTAATGATGTATTTGCCCTTGAAAAATCACAAAACTCATTTGTAATAGGTTCATTAAATAGAGGTTACAAATTGCCTATCATGAGCTTTCCCTTCATACAGCAGAAAATTGTGGCTTCTCCAGGAAATAGAAATGCATGACAGCGAGGGCAGACTTTGGTCATGCTGCTAATATCAATGGAAATATTACATCATGCAAATCATGCATTTTGCCCTTATCTTTTTTTGTTGAGTTATTGTTGTTGAAAGTGGCTATTGTCTTGTTGAAGAAATCTTGCAATTATTAATCTTTGTCATATATTCCGAAATTGATCTTTTGTTTCTTCCTCCATATTTTCTTGACCCCTCATTCTGGACTTTTCTTTGTGATTCTGGAAAGGTACAAATCAGTGGTGGGTTTCTGCCGGTTTGCACCGGCTCGGGAGAGCTGGTTGGTGAAATTTACCGATCTGGTGAGAGGAGGTTTGTCCGGTGGACCCGGAAGTAACTTCCGGAATGCCTGCCCCAGCCCTATCGCTCGCTCGCCCTGGACGTCCCATCACAGCTTGCTTGCTCCCCCGCCCATCCGCACTAAACTAGCCCAGCCCACCACTCACTGATTGGCTGGAGTCCAGCCACTCAGTGGGCGGGCTGGAGGGGACCCGTTTAAAAGTGTGGTGCCAACAGCCAACATTCTTCTCGTTCCAAAGCAGCTGTCTCATTGCACTTGCTGATCGGTCCTCCCTTCACTTCAATTCACCTTCCAGCAGCTTGCTGCTTCCCTCAGGTAAGCAACTAAGTGCGAGGGGGGGGTGGCGGGAGGCTAGCTTATGCCAGCTCGCAGCTTTCGCGAGGGAAGGCTTCCAGGCCTTGCCTCGCAAAAACTACAAGCTGGCGTACTCCGTGTGGCCAAAAGTGGGGGGGTGGAGGCAGCGGCAGAGGCAGCAGGCTAGCTTTTGCAAGGGAAGGCCTGAAGGCCTTCCCTCGTGAAAGTCACGATCTGGCATACTCCACGTGGCTGAAAGCAGGTGGATGGCAGCGGCAGCAGGCTAGCTTTGGTGAGGGAAGGCCCTCAGGCCTTCCCTCGTGAAAGCCGCAAGCTGACATATGCCATGTGGCCGAAAGCGGGTGGGCAGCAGCGGCGATGGCAGCAGCAGGCTAGTTTTTGCAGCTTTCGTGACCGAAAGCAGGTGGGTAGCAGCAGCAGAGGTGGCAGGCTAGCTTTTGCAAGGGAAGGCCTGAGCTGGCATATGCCACATGGCTGAAAGCAGATGGACGGTGGCAGCGGCAGGCTAGCTTTGGTGCGGGAAGGCCCTCAGGCCTTCCCACATGAAAGCTGCGAGCTGGCATACGCCAAGCAGCTGACAGCGAGTGTGTGGAGGTGGCGGCGGTGGCGGCAACAGGCTAGCTTTTGCGAGGGAAGGCCTTGAGGCCTTCCCTCACAAAAGCCACGTGCTGGTGTATGCCATGCAGCTGAAAGCCCCCCCACCTCCCCCCTCTCCAGCCTTGCCTGGCTGGCTAAGCCTGCCAGGTGGCGTGCCTAGCTAACAGACTACCCTTGTCACTCCAGTCCGGTAAGTTTACCTCTCCTGTTGCCTCGTTGCCTGCCTGCTCCCTGCTGCATCCATCGCATCGGAGAGCTGCTGATTCTGCCTGCTGGTAAGTAACCCAGTTTTTTTTCTTGTATTCTTTTAATGTTTTTTAAAAGAATATTTTATTCATTGTGCATAGATTTTTTTAAAATTTTTTTACTTAAAAGTATTGAGTATAGAATATTTTAAAATCATTTTACTTAAAAGTATTTAGTGTAGAATATTTTAAAATGGTTTACTTCAATTTATTGTCTGTAGATTACCTTGAAATGGTTACAGTATAAATTATTGCTGGTAGAATACCTTGAAATGGTTACAGTATAAATTATTGCTGGTAGAATACCTTGAAATGGTTACAGTATAAATTATTGTGTGCGGAATACTTAATGGTTTTTAAGGATTTTTTTATTTATAGAATATCTTTTTTAAAAAATATTTTTAGGGAATGTTTATTTTTTAATTGTTTATAAAATATATTTATTACAAGACATTTTATTCCTTTTTGCAAATGTTTTCTTTGTGATGCAATATGTTGCTTTTAAGTGTTTAGACCAGGTATATGTGTCTCAAAGTGGCTGCTTTTCTATGGGCAGGCAAGGTTGGTGCAAGGCAGCTTTGCCAGATTTAATGTGTTTCACCCTGGTTGTTTAGGTAATTCTGAGGTGGTTGCTGGTTCTGTGAGCTTCCTGGCACTGTCCATTATAATTTCCCACAATGCCTTGAGGGTTTTTGGTGTTTTCCTGGCACTGTCATAGTTGGTGTGGGTGTGTAATGTCCCGCAGTTATCTACACATTAATGATGATCAAGGACTAATAATATTTCCTTATACATTTTAGTGACCTTTCCTTACATAATTGGTGTTTTCTTTCATACTTTTGGATTTCATCCATTGGGGCAAAGAATTCAATGACATCATCTTGGCCACTCCCACCCGGTCACATGGCCAGCAAGCCACCCCACCCAGTCACATGGCCAGCAAGCCACAAAGCAGGCCATACCCACAGAGTAGGTTCCAAAAAGTTTTGATCTCCACTGCTGCAGATCTTTTATCCTCTGTTGCTTCATCTTTCTTCCTCTTAGCCCCATCCTGACAAAGTTTAGTATCATCTCCTGGCCACAACATCCCCCCTTTCCAAATGGCATAATTATGCTGGTGTTAATTTAATTTGATTAGATTTTTTATCACAATGTGGTACATTGCAGCTCTCATCTCAGAACAATTTAGAATCTCTGCTGACTTGTCAATTTAGTTGTAATTAGGGTAGTTATAAAATAGGATCATGTAACTTCCTCAGGGTTAGGGCAGAACCTGGTCTCTAGCAGCCAAAGGAAGGGCTGGTTACACTCAGTTTCAGAGTAGGAATCAGTTGAAAAATGAACAGGATGGGCAAGAACTAAGGCATAGCAACTATATGTGTATATATGAAACCGCTGGGCGAGATCATCTGTGATTTTGGGGTACAGTATCATCAATATGCTGATGATACCCAACTTTTCATCTCTACCCCAAATGATGCCCTCGACGTGATGTCCCAATGCCTGGAGGCTGTGCGGATCTGGATGGGGAGGAACAGGCTCAAGCTCAATCCCTCCAAGACTGAGTGGCTGTGGTTTCTGTCATCTCGATTTGTGCATCTTGTTCCATCTTTGATGATAGGGGGAGAAATTTTAGCCCCCTCAGAGAGGGCCCACAATCTGGGAGTCCTCCTGGACACACAGTTTAGTTTAGAAGAACACCTGATGGCCGTGACCAGGGGGGTCTTTTACCAGGTTCGCCTGGTATGTCAGTTGCGCCCCTTCCTGGATCAGGATGCTCTATGCACAGTCACTCATGCCCTCGTCCTTTCTTGCCTGGACTACTGCAATGCTCTCTACATGGGGCTGCCCCTGAAGAGCACCCGGAGGCTTCAGCTGGTCCAGAATGCAGCTGCGCGGGTTATCATGGGGGTACCTAGGTGCTCCCATGTTACACCCCTT
This sequence comes from Natrix helvetica, assembly GCF_964273705.1. Lineage (NCBI taxonomy): Eukaryota > Metazoa > Chordata > Lepidosauria > Squamata > Natricidae > Natrix > Natrix helvetica. Next base: position 65,516,396 of record NC_138550.1, read on the forward strand.
TTAGGCGGCCTGGACTGGTTGCTGGTTGTTTCCCAGGTGCGATTCAAGGTACTAATTATGACCTTTAAAGTGCTCCATGGCTTAGGCCCAGGGTACCTGCAGGACCACCTACTGCCACCAGTAGCCTCCCACCGTCCAGTATGATCCCACAGAGTTGGCCTCCTCGGCCAGACAGTGTTGGCTGGCGACCCCCAGGGGGGAGCCTTCTCTGTGGGAGCGCCTTCCCTCTGGAATGAGCTGCCCCCAGAGCTTCGCATAATCCCCGACCTCCAGTCCTTTCGATGCGCCCTAAAAAGTTGGCTTTTCCAGCAAGCCGGCCTGGCTTGTTAATTTTATCTAATTTTTAAAATGTTATTGTTATATTAATTGGGTTTGTTTTTTGGATACTTATCTAATTTCCTTTTTAACTTTTGTGATATGTGTTTTTTTTTTGTTTTTTTTTTTATAATAAAATTTTATTGGGTTTTCAACATTTATAGGGAAAAGGGTAAATGGACAGGTCTACAAATTTTGGCAGTTGCAAAATGTGAAAGGCGCCCCTCCCTCCATACCCATAGTATACATTTATATATAATGCATTGGTATATAATTGATTACAATCAGCATATTAGTTCTATTACTAAATTCAATCAGATTAAACATTACAGTATAAAATCCAAGTATAATTCCATTATCACTTTCGGTCAATTTATAATAATATCATTTTCTTGTTTATTTTTGTGATCTGAGTCTTCTTGCTATTGCCCCATCTCCCTCCACTGGCAGAGCTCTGGCCCCTCCCATGTCCTGCGTGTCCGTTGTAATGTCTGGTGTTTTCTCTAGGAGTGTTTTATTTTTTTCCATAAAGGCCTGCGCCTCTATGGGTGAATTGATTCTGATTCTTGTCTCCTCCCAGAATATCAGCATACCTTCAGGCATCAACCATCTAAACCACACCCCTTTCTGGTATAATTTATTCGCTAATTGCGAATAATTCTTCCTTTTTTCTCTAATCTTCTTAGGGATCTGCTTCAGAATGGTTATCTCCATATCATGATATGTCAATGCTTGCCCCCTTTGTACACCCAGAATTTCATCTCTTGTGCTTTTTCTAAGAAATTTAATGTGAACCTCCCTGGGTACATTGTGTGTTCTAGCATAAGCTGAGTTCACTCTATAAACCAGGTCTATATCCCACCCCATCTGTTGTTTTTCCTTGTGTGTGTAGTCAGCCAGGATGTTTGTCATGATGTCCCTTATGTTTTCCCCATCTTCTTCTATAACATTTTGAAATCTAAGATAATAGGACATTCTCTCAAATTCTAATTTCATCTGTTGGATGTCAAGATCTTTGTTCCCTTTCTGCACAGCTTCTACCACCCCCTTCACCTCCTCCACCCCCCCTTCCACAAGGTTCAGTCTTTGTGAGTTCTTATAAATTTGGGCTTGATTTTCTTTAATTTCATCTTTCATTTCCCTTAGCTGTTTCTTGATTTCCTCCTGGCCCTGTAAAATTTGTTGAAGCATTTGTTGAAAGTCCATCTCTGTAGTCTTGGGTTGCATCAGTTCTGTTATCTTTGACTGTGTGGCTGGACTGGATGTTGCAGATGTTGGAGCAGACGTGGCAAAGCCAGGTTTTCCAGGAGGTGGTCTTTTGGATGCCATCCTTTATAACGTTAAAAGTTCAGTCCATATATAAGATAAACAGTTAGAAAAGAAGGGTAGCCAGGTGAATTCCGGGAGCAGGAGAACCAGGCAGAAGAGAATCTCTCTAATAAGTCTGGCAATAGATGAAAAGTTTCCCCTAGAAAGTTCAAAAAATACCAATCCACAAGAGTTTCCTCTGGGAGACACGGAGACAAAGACCGGAAGCCTGAATTTTAAAGGTGGAGTCAGGTTTCACAGTTCATAAAGACAACGGAAGTGTGCCATCTTGCCCTGCCAGTTTTGGGCACAGAGGCATAACAAAGTTTTTAAAAAAGTTCCAGAAGTCCTCAAATCACAGTAATATATAAAATTAAATTGAAAAGAAAATCATCTCAACCTGGGTGAGGCTTCATTCGTTGGCTCTCCCCCCTCCTCCTCCCCCGGGGGCTGAGAGCAAAATTGTTCCTCACCGCTTGTCCAAGGGGGGGGGGAAACCCCCCTCCCTCCAGCCGCGCCTCCAACTTGCTCCGAAAGTTGTTTTAAAGAAAGCTGAATAATCCTTCGTGCAGAATAGGGAGTGAAGAGAGAAGCAACCTCACCGCACCGCAGCTGCGTCCTTCTATTCTTGCATTCTCCGGTCGGCTTTAGCGAGGCGCGAGGCGCAGAAACGCGAAGCGCCCTCCGATCTTGCTCCCCGGTGCCTTGGGCGCGCGAGAGACCTCCCGCCGGCCGCCGCCGCTGCAGGAGACCCCCGCGATGCCGCCCCTCCGGCAGGACCCCTCTGCGGGGTGTCCTGTGCCCCCAAGGAGTGGGGAAGCCCTCCGGGGAGCCGGAGCGGGCAAAGAGCTGCCCGTCGTCGCCGCCGCCGGAACCGGAACTCGATATGTGTTTTTTAATATTGTATGCCACCCTGACTCCTTTGGGAGAAGGGCGGCATATAAATCCAATAAATCCAATAAATCCAAATCCAAATCCAACTAATATGTTTGATTGACCCAGGAGAGATTCTGTTTCTACTCCATCAGTAGCCATAGCAGCTCACTTAGTGGCTTTCAGTCCAATCTACTTCATAGGGTGGTTGGGAAGAAATATAGGAGGATATAGACCAGCGGTGTTAAACTCGCAGTGTCATGTGACATAGCGTGACTTTCCCCCCATTTACTAAACTCAGGATGGGTGTGGCCAGTGTGTAATGCATCTGGCCTGTGGGCCACAAGTTTGACATCCCTGATATAGATTATGTATGTATCTTGAGTTCCTGAACAAAGATGGGATATCTTTGCATGTTTGTGTGACAAAGAAGGGATACACAAAACAATAGATATATTCAGGTCTTTCTTTCTGTACCTTAAAGTTGGTGCTTCTTTAAGAGCCACTTAAGTCAATTCCTTGCTGCTGAGTTATAAATAAATTGAAGGATTGTGAGAATGGAACATCAAAAATGAAGATCACATGACTGCAACAGCTATGCAGCAGTAATCAATAGTGGTGAACAATCAACAACTTTCCCAAGTTTTATTTCTTTGGAAGTCATGAGTCCTTGACATTCAATGCTTTCTGTCCATTTGAGGTACCTTAGTTCATAAATTATTGCCCTATGATGCACACGTATGGGTAAAGGCCATAACAGTGAGAGTTTTAGTAGTATATAGATAGATTTGAGATTTGGAATATTATCGGTTTATGATTATATGACAATCCTATCTGTCAGCCATGCACAGGGATAATTATGGAACAGATTCTCTCCTTCCATTCTGTTTTTCTCTTTCACACATACATACATACAAACAAAGCATAAGGAGAGGAGAAGAGATTATCTTTATTTTTTAGGCAATTTTCTCTAGATTTTAGAGATTTAGTAGACATGTAAAACTTGACAATCAAATGTCCTGTTTGTTATTATCAAATTATTATTTTCCATATGACAGAAGGTGGCATTAAATACATCACTGAAAAGCAGTTGTATTTCTATTTAAGTCATTCTATTCATTGTATGCAGTTTTAATTTAAATACAAATGACATTTACATTTAAATTGCATTTAGTTTTTCATTTTAATCCTCTATTATATTCTATATTGCATTAGTCCCAGCACACCATTCAAAGACCAATTGTGACCCTTGACTTAGAAAAAAAAGTTGTGCATTTGTGCTTAACTGGAATTTGGATTGACTGGATTAAATTTTAATGTAATGATTTGTAAAGCTTCAGCAACGTACATTTCTTTCTCCTAACATTCACAGATAGGAACACTGAGCTTGTAAAGCCATTGCTTAGCAATTCACCATGAAGGCAAATGCATTTCTATAAGCATATAAAGCATTCCTTTGCATAGAGATCACTGAATGCTGGCCTTATACTGACAACCAATTTCATTGTATTTATTTTGTACAATGACAATAAAGTCTACACTATAGCCCTTCGCACAGTCACCCATGCGCTTGTGACGTCCCGGCTAGACTACTGTAACACTCTCTACATGGGGCTCCCCTTGAGATGCACCCGAAGACTGCAGTTGGTTCAGAATGCGGCCGCGCGGGCAGTCTCGGGAGTCGCTAGATACTCCCACGTAACACCTCTCCTGTGCGGGCTGCACTGGCTACCTGTAGCTTTTCGGGTGCGTTTCAAGGTGCTGATTATCATCTTCAAAGCGCTCCATGGCACAGGGCCTAGCTATTTGCAGGATCGTATCCTGCCCCACAGATCCCTTCAGCCGATTCGCTCACACAGAGAGGGACTCCTCCGGGTGCCGTCCACTAGGCTGTGCCAGCGGGCGGCGCCTAGGGGAAGGGCCTTCTCTGTGATGGGCCCGACCCTCTGGAATGACCTTCCCCCTGATATTAGAACAACCACGGACCTCCGCTCCTTCCGTAAGAAGCTAAAAACCCACCTGTTTAATCTAGCCGGCTTGGCCTAATTCCAGCTCTCCCACCTCAGTCTGTATTTTTAAATTTTGCGGATGGTCTTAGGCTAAGTTTTTAATTTTTATAAATTTGTACAGGGGTTTAAAGTTTAATTCGATTCTAACTATATTTATGATTATTTGTATGGTTTTTAATTTGGTACCTGTACACCGCCCCGAGTCCCTTCAGGGAGAGGGGGCGGCCTAGAAATCAAATCAAATAAATAAATAAATAAATACTATTGTTAGAAGCATTCCACAGGAATAAAAAATACCTGGAATTCTTTTGATTTATCTCTAAGTCTTATTTCCTGCAAATTCCGATGGTTTCTACCTTGAAATTTTCAGTAAATGTCCACAGTAATCAGGGACCCTTCTCCTATCTTTATCTGATACAATGTGTGATGACTCAGGCTGGGCACAGAAACAACACAGCTGAAACGAAGGCTTAATTCCCTTTTATTACTCCAATCTTACCCCACACTGCTATACATCCTGAGTAGCAGCACAGTCCTGGGAGCAGAAGCGATATGGAAAATCTAATCACAGGGTGTCCTCATTGCTCAGAAAGTTTGCTGTGGCTGCAGCAAAAACCTGGAGCAGAGCGGTGTTGCTGCAAGCTTGCACAGGGCAGGGCAGGGCAGGGCAAGGCAAGGCAAGGCAAGGCAGGGCAAGGCAAGGCAAGGGAAGGGAAGGGAAGGGAAGGGAAGGGAAGGGAAGGTGTCAGTAATTGCAAGTGTGGCTGAAAGAATGGAATGCTTGTTCCTGACAAATGCCCCTCCTCACAGCCCCTTGTTAAATCCTATTCTCCAGGTGAGCCTGGAGATGAGGGGTGGGCACCCTCCTCTTGAGTCATCGGGTTGCACTGCACTGATCCCACCTCATCTCCATTCTCTGTACTCAGGTATCTGGCAGGGGAGGAAGTTGCTCTTCTCCAGAGCTCCATCACTCCTCTGTGCCACTGTCTGTCCTTTCCATCTCCTCCCTCCTTGCTCAGTTATCCTGCCCCCTCTCTTCCTCTCTGACAACCCTTCCCAGTCCCGAGGGACATGGGGTTGCCTCATCCTGCTATTCCGGTTGCTCCTCTGGAGCCAGAGAGGCTGCGCCATCTTCTTCTGTTGCCCCAGGTCCATCACCTTCCCTTCCTTGGACCTGGCCTCCGATGGGGCCATGGCACAATGTTACAATATTATAATTAATCAACAATGTGTTTTCTTAACCAAACAGACTTAAAAACAGTCAACAGGCAGTCCATTTATATGTACTTTACTTCATTTGAAATAATTTCAGTAACTCATTTGAAATAATTTCTATAACAAGATTATGAAAAAGGATGCGGATTAAAATATAACACAGACCTAAAGATTTATATTTAAGTCAAAACTGTTAGTGACATAAAAATAGATAGCCCTTCCCTATTATGACCTAGAAAATTAATTTAAATCCTGTGCATATTTGTGTGCATGACTTAAGCATTCATTTTCATTAATAAATATTTTGAGCAAACATAGTGGCAAAGTAGATTTGATAGTGAGGAAAAAAATTCAGTCAGCTCATAAGTCAGTATTATTGGTCCAGTCCCATTAATGTTCAGGTTTTAAAGAAGCCAACCAGAGTTATTATTCAAAGCTTTTAAAAATAGGCTGACGAGAGAAGCTTGTTGATAAAATTATAAGTAATGAAGTAGCCCAAGGAGGAATGTCAGACAGAACAGGAGATCTTGATGTGAAGACCTAGTTTCCTAATTGTTATTATGCTTACAAGGACATCATTAAAAGGAAAAATGAGCCTTGTTGAACACCTGCTGTAAAATGATACTTGGATTCTGGACCAGCTTAAATCATTTTTTTGCCTGAAACAAACTGCCAAACAAGCCCTAGGACATTTAATTTCCAAATTCCAATAATTAAAATGACTAACATCATCATCATTTGGCAGGGCTATAGCCTTCTTTTGCTCTTTTCATTTCCACATAAATTTTACTGAAAGTCAGAGTTTGGAGGGACAGAGCAGAACCTGCCTGCTTTGAGCTCAGGGGAGGCTAAAATATGGCTTGTTCACAATGCCCCTCACAATTCAGAATTTAATGGTCCTTGACGATGGTAACCTAGAAGTTAATTTCATTTTGTGTTCCCAGAGCAGCCATTGTTATGACAATTTGAATAGATCGAAGGATATACTTTTTCTCATGATTAAGAATGACCAATGAGGTACAATATAAACTACAGAATGAATGTTTATTGATTACTTTTTTTAGTGTCATTACAGATAACAAAAAGTCTCTCAGGTCTCTCTCTGTCTCTTTCTCTTTCTCACCCCGCCCTGAACTGGTGTTATGTGGTAGGAATCTGACATCTGGAGGGAGAGAACGAGAGAGAGAGAACAGACGTGAAATATCTGCTCTAAGAACCCTAAAAATATCCCATACACACACACACAACAAGTGAGTGCATGTTTTTAAAGAAGCCCCCTTCCCAGCCATTCTGCATCCATGTACAAGAGCAGATTGTTGCAAGAATATGTTTTTGGCTATAAAAGACAGATCTTCCCTATTGAATGAATGAATATATATATTCATTATATATATTCATATATAACGCACCCGAAAAGCCACAGGTAGCCAGTGTAGCTAACGCAGGAGAGGTGTTACGTGGGAGTATCTAAAGACTCCCGAAACTACCCGCACGGCCGCATTCTGAACCAACTGCAGCCTTTGGATGCATCTCAAGGGGAGCCCCATGTAGAGAGCGTTGCAGTAGTCTAGCCGGGATGTCACAAGCACATGAGTGACTGTGCAAAGGGCACTCCGGTTCAATAGGGGACGCAATTGGCACACCAGGCGAACCTGGTGAAACGCCCCCCTGGCCACGGCTGTCACATGGTCGTCCATTGACAGCTGGGTATCTAGAAGGACGTCCAAATTGCGTGCCCGATCCACGGGGGCCAGATGTTCGCCCCCAATGGCCAGTGATGGAGTAAGTTGGTTGAACCGGGGCGCCGGTAGCCACAGCCACTCAGTCTTGGACGGGTTGAGCTTGAGTCTGTTACTTCCCATCCAGATCCGTACGGCTTCCAGACACCAGGACATCACTTCGATGGCATCGTTGGGGTGGTTTGGGGTAGAGATGTACAGCTGGGTGTCATCCGTGTACAAATGGTAATCTACCCCAAACCCACGAATGATCTCGGCCAGCGGCTTCATATATGCATTGAACAGGAGAGGCGAGAGGACCGACCCTTGTGGCACCCCACAAGTGAGCGGCCTCGAGGTCGACCTCTGTCCCCCTGCCAATACAAATTGCGCTCGGCCAGAGAGGTAGGAGGAGAACCACCGCAAAACAGTGCCCCTCACCCCCAACCCCTCCAGTCGACGCAATAGGATACCATGGTCGATGGTATCAAAAGCCGCCGAGAGGTCTAATAGGACCAGGATGGAGGAGCAGCCCCCATCTCTGGCCCTCCAGAGATCATCCACCAATGCGACCAATGCCGTCTCCGTGCTGTGGCCGGGCCAGAAACCGGACTGGCGCAGGTCCAGATAATCAGTTTCCTCCAAGTGGCGTGGAAACTGTTGTGCCACCACACTCTCTACAACCTTCGCCAGAAAGCAAAGGTTGGAGACGGGACGGTAGTTGGCTAACAAAGCTAGGTCCAGGGAAGGCTTCTTGAGGAGGGGCCTCACCACCGCCTCTTTCAGGACGGCCGGCAGGAACCCCTCACTCAAAGAAGCATTGACTAACTCCTGGAGCCAGCCTCGTGTGACCTCCCAGGATGCCAGTACAAGCCAGGAGGGACACGGGTCCAGTAAACATGTGGTGGCTCGCAGTCGCCTACACAACCTGTCCATATCATCGGAAGTAACAGAGTCAAACTCCTCCCAGAATGGAACCTCAAGACCTGCCTCCGACGTCCCCTCCAGACCACTAGTAGGGACCAACTCGCTTCGAATCTGAGCGATTTTGTCCTGCAGATACTCCCCAAATTCCTCTGCTCTACCCTGCAAAGGGGCTTCCCGCGGCCTCTGTTGAAGGAGGGAGCAGGTTACCCCAAACAGGGCGGCAGGGTGGTTATCTGCGGACGCAATAAGAGTGGCATAATACTGATGCTTGGCCACTCTTAACGCCACTAGGTAAGTCCGTAAATGGGCCCTCACCTGTGTTCGGTCAGATTCAGAGCGTGACGATCTCCATCTGCTCTCTAGGCGTCTCTTGTGGCGCTTCATCACCCTCAGCTCCTCGGTGAACCAAGGAGCCTGGATGGTTCGCTGCCGCAAGAGAGGCCGCAAAGGCGCAACCCGGTCCAAGGCCCCAGTGGCCGCACTATTCCATGCAGCCACTAGGTCCTCCATCCGTGTGCGGGTCAGGGCTACAGGAAATGGCCTGAGCTCTGTCTGGAATCTGTCAGGTTCCATGAGGCGCCTGGGGCGGAACCATCTTGGATATTCCGGTTCCGCCTCCCCACGGTGGGGAGTAGCGGCTGGAAAGTCGAGCCGGAGAAGTGAGTGATCTGACCATGACAGGGGTGTGATGGCTAAATCCCCTACTCCCAGATCACTCCTCCACCGGCCAGAGACAAAGATAAGATCCAGTGTGTGTCCTCCCTCATGTGTGGGGCCCTGAATTATTTCGGTCAGGTCCATGGCTGTCATGGAGGCCATGAACTCCCGAGCTACCTCGGATGACTCCCCTACCGATGGCAAGTTAATGTCCCCCATGACCAACAGTCTGGGGGTTTCAACTGCCATCTCGGTGATCACCTCGAGGAGCTCGGGCAGGGCTGCTGATGCATAGCTTCAGGTTGCTGAGTTCTTCTTCCACTTACGGGTCCTCCTCCACCTCCTCAAATCTGGCCTCTAGCAGTTGTAGGAAGTCTTCTACGTCTTGCAGTTGGGGGGGGCTCTCCTCTTGTGGAGGGCTACTAGCCAGTCCCTTGCTTCTTCCTCTAGCCCCTCTGCAATGTTATTCACCATGACTCTGGGGGATGGGTAGAAGCGTCCATAGCATTCTAGGTGGATATCAGCTTAATCAAGGAATAGAGCTAGCTGGTCTGAGTCCCCATCAAACTTGCCCCTGAATCAGGGTGGTTCACTCAGCACTGCTTCTCCCACCTCCTGTCAGCCTCTATATACTTGCATTTGGTGTGGCTGGCTATTTTCCTCAGCTCTAGTTCAGAGGGAGGGAAGGGGTTGTTTGTCCTGGGCAGCCTGCCTGCTGCATGGGAGAGGCACTGTCTGCAGTTTTGGGCTCCTTTTTTTCTAATGGGTGGAAGAGGGGGGCTACATTCCAGTCTTCATCTCCTCTCTTCAACAGGATCGGATGTCCCTCCCCTCTCTTTTGGGCGGCATGATGGCCCCTCATCACGAAGAGTGACCTAGTCAAAATCCTCCCTCAGTTTCTCTATAGCACTCCCCAGGGGTTCCATCTGGGACTTGGGAGCCTGCCTTGTTCCCAGTCCCACATCCAGTCCACTCTTGCCAGTTCGCTTAGGGCCCTTCCCTTTTTCTGGGAATTGGGGTAAGGGAACTCAGCCTCAGCTGCTTTAGGGGTTAACCTCTCATCCCTTCTTGCTTCTGCCACTGGGAAAGGTATCTCAGCTTTGATGTCTGGAGTAGGTTGCACTCCGGCTGCACTCAGATCTGTCTTTGGATAGCCCGCCCTCTGCCATGTTTTCCTGAGTTTCCCTCCAAGCACCCCAGATACCAGGGAGCGATTGGAGAGTCCGGGATTCACGAAACCTGGTGATTTTGATAGATTTTAAAAGGAGATCTTACCTTTCCCAGTGGCAGAAGCAAGAAGGGATGAGAGGTTAACCCCTAAAGCAGCTGAGGCTGAGTTCCCTTACCCCAATTCCCAGAAAAAGGGAAGGGCCCTAAGCGAACTGGCAAGAGTGGACTGGATGTGGGACTGGGAACAAGGCAGGCTCCCAAGTCCCAGATGGAACCCCTGGGGAGTGCTATAGAGAAACTGAGGGAGGATTTTGACTAGGTCACTCTTCGTGATGAGGGGCCATCATGCCGCCCAAAAGAGAGGGGAGGGACATCCGATCCTGTTGAAGAGAGGAGATGAAGACTGGAATGTAGCCCCCCTCTTCCACCCATTAGAAAAAAAGGAGCCCAAAACTGCAGACAGTGCCTCTCCCATGCAGCAGGCAGGCTGCCCAGGACAAACAACCCCTTCCCTCCCTCTGAACTAGAGCTGAGGAAAATAGCCAGCCACCCCAAATGCAAGTATATAGAGGCTGACAGGAGGTGGGAGAAGCAGTGCTGAGTGAACCGCCCTGATTCAGGGGCAAGTTTGATGGGGACTCAGACCAGCTAGCTCTATTCCTTGATTAAGCTGATATCCACCTAGAATGCTATGGACACTTCTACCCATCCCCCAGAGTCATGGTGAATAACATTGCAGAGGGGCTAGAGGAAGAAGCAAGGGACTGGCTAGTAGCCCTCCACAAGAGGAGAGCCCCCCCCCCAACTGCAAGACGTAGAAGACTTCCTACAACTGCTAGAGGCCAGATTTGAGGAGGTGGAGGAGGACCCGTAAGTGGAAGAAGAACTCAGCAACCTGAAGCTATGCATCAGCAGCCCTGCCCGAGCTCCTCGAGGTGATCGCCGAGATGGCAGTTGAAACCCCCAGACTGTTGGTCATGGGGGACATTAACTTGCCATCGGTAGGGGAGTCATCCGAGGTAGCTCGGGAGTTCATGGCCTCCATGACAGCCATGGACCTGACCCAAATAATTCAGGGCCCCACACATGAGGGAGGACACACACTGGATCTTATCTTTGTCTCTGGCCGGTGGAGGAGTGATCTGGGAGTAGGGGATTTAGCCATCACACCCCTGTCATGGTCAGATCACTCACTTCTCCGGCTCGACTTTCCAGCCGCTACTCCCCACCGTGGGGAGGCGGAACTGGAATATCCAAGATGGTTCCGCCCCAGGCGCCTCATGGAACCTGACAGATTCCAGACAGAGCTCAGGCCATTTCCTGTAGCCCTGACCCGCACACGGATGGAGGACCTAGTGGCTGCATGGAATAGTGCGGCCACTGGGGCCTTGGACCGGGTTGCGCCTTTGCGGCCTCTCTTGCGGCAGCGAACCATCCAGGCTCCTTGGTTCACCGAGGAGCTGAGGGTGATGAAGCGCCACAAGAGACGCCTAGAGAGCAGATGGAGATCGTCACGCTCTGAATCTGACCGAACACAGGTGAGGGCCCATTTACGGACTTACCTAGTGGCGTTAAGAGTGGCCAAGCGTCAGTATTGTGCCACTCTTATTGCGTCCGCAGATAACCGCCCTGCCGCCCTGTTTGGGGTAACCTGCTCCCTCCTTCAAGAGAGGACGCAGGAAGCCCCTTTGCAGGGTAGAGCAGAGGAATTTGGGGAGTATCTGCAGGACAAAATCGCTCAGATTCGAAGCGAGTTGGTCCCTACTAGTGGTCTGGAGGGGACGTCGGAGGCGGGTCTTGAGGTTCCATTCTGGGAGGAGTTTGACTCTGTTACTTCCGATGATATGGACAGGTTGTGTAGGCGACTGCGAGCCACCACATGTTTACTGGACCCGTGTCCCTCCTGGCTTGTACTGGCATCCTGGGAGGTCACACGAGGCTGGCTCCAGGAGTTAGTCAATGCTTCTTTGAGTGAGGGGTTCCTGCCGGCCGTCCTGAAAGAGGCGGTGGTGAGGCCCCTCCTCAAGAAGCCTTCCCTGGACCTAGCTTTGTTAGCCAACTACCGTCCCGTCTCCAACCTTTGCTTTCTGGCGAAGGTTGTAGAGAGTGTGGTGGCACAACAGTTTCCACGCCACTTGGAGGAAACTGATTATCTGGACCTGCGCCAGTCCGGTTTCTGGCCCGGCCACAGCACGGAGACGGCATTGGTCGCATTGGTGGATGATCTCTGGAGGGCCAGAGATGGGGGCTGCTCCTCCATCCTGGTCCTATTAGACCTCTCGGCGGCTTTTGATACCATCGACCATGGTATCCTATTGCGTCGACTGGAGGGGTTGGGGGTGAGGGGCACTGTTTTGCGGTGGTTCTCCTCCTACCTCTCTGGCCGAGCGCAATTTGTATTGGCAGGGGGACAGAGGTCGACCTCGAGGCCGCTCACTTGTGGGGTGCCACAAGGGTCGGTCCTCTCGCCTCTCCTGTTCAATGCATATATGAAGCCGCTGGCCGAGATCATTCGTGGGTTTGGGGTAGATTACCATTTGTACACAGATGACACCCAGCTGTACATCTCTACCCCAAACCACCCCAACGATGCCATCGAAGTGATATCCCGGTGTCTGGAAGCCGTACGGATCTGGATGGGAAGTAACAGACTCAAGCTCAACCCGTCCAAGACTGAGTGGCTGTGGCTACCGGCGCCCTGGTTCAACCAACTTACTCCATCACTGGCCATTGGGGGCGAACATCTGGCCCCCGTGGATCGGGCACGCAATTTGGGCGTCCTTCTAGATACCCAGCTGTCAATGGACGACCATGTGACAGCCGTGGCCAGGGGGGCGTTTCACCAGGTTCGCCTGGTGTGCCAATTGCGTCCCCTATTGAACCGGAGTGCCCTTTGCACAGTCACTCATGTGCTTGTGACATCCCGGCTAGACTACTGCAACGCTCTCTACATGGGGCTCCCCTTGAGATGCATCCGAAGGCTGCAGTTGGTTCAGAATGCGGCCGCGCGGGTAGTTTCGGGAGTCTTTAGATACTCCCACGTAACACCTCTCCTGCGTTAGCTACACTGGCTACCTGTGGCTTTTCGGGTGCGTTTCAAGGTGTTGATTATCATCTTCAAAGTGCTCCATGGCACAGGACCTAGCTATTTGCGGGATCGTATCCTGCCCCATACATCCCTCCGGCCGATTCGCTCACACAGAGAGGGACTCCTCCGGGTGCCGTCCACTAGGCTGTGCCAGCGGGTGACGCCCAGGGGAAGGGCCTTCTCTGTGATGGGCCCGACCCTCTGGAATGACCTTCCCCCTGACATTAGAACGACTACGGACCTCCGCTCCTTCCGCTGGAAACTCAAAACCCACCTGTTTCATCTAGCCGGCCTGGCCTAATTCCAGCTTTCCCACCTCAGTTTGTATTTTTAAATTTTATGGTTTGGTTTTTAAGGTTTAAGTTTTTTAATTCTCATAAATTTGTACAGGGGATATTTAATTCAATTTTAGTATGTATATTATCGAGTGTATGGTTTTTAAATTTGTACCTGTACACCGCCCCGAGTCCCTTCGGGGAGAGGGGGCGGTCTAGAAGTTTAATAAATAAATTAATTAATTAAGCAGAGGGGCTGCCCCATCAAAGAGCACACTTGCAAATTTAGGAGGGTCATTGGGAGGCTACCCCCTTTACCAGAGTGGCTATTGGTGCATTTTTTTCAGAAGAAGCCTGGACAAGCAAATTGCCCAGGTAACCGCTTACGGGGACATCGCAAACCGACTCTCTGAGTGATTCCAAGTAGCAATAAAAGTTTACGGCGGATTGCATGCCAACAACATGAGAAAGCAACTGGACATGAAAGAGAGAGGTCAACCTGACCTGAAACCACCCAGCTGATGGGGAACCACAGCACCACAGCGGGCCCCGAGACCAACCCTCCCTTGAAGTCTGCTGAAATTCTACAGATGGGGGGGGAATGGGCCACATGGTATCTGCATGCTCAATCCCAGCCCCAAAACCAAGGCCAGAATCACCACCCAGGGCACGACCAGAACGAGGCCCCAAACATGCCTCCAATACATCCCAGAAGGCCCTCTAGGTCCGGGATGGTGAACCTATGGCACGCGCTCCACAGGTGGCACATGGAGCCAATTGTCAGGGCACACAAGGTGATGCTTTGTCAGCTGGCCAGCATGCATGTGCAAGCTGGTCAGTCAACTTTGCCCTTCTTTTGAGGCTGCTTTTTGCTCTCCGGAGCCTTCAGGGAAGCCTCCTGAAGGGTCAGGAGCTCATAAATCATCCCTATTTACAAACTGGAAATCGCCATTCCCGAACTTCTGGGAAACCTCCGGGAGGATGTCTGGGGGGGTGGAGAGGCTGTTTTCACCCTCCCCAGGCTCCTAGAAAGCCTCTGGAGCCTGGGGAAGGTGAAAAAATCATGCTAAAAGCAAGGGGCTCACTGACAACATGCATGCACATGCGCTGGGGGGATGCACATAGCATTATGGGTGTGGCACTCTGGTGCATGCCCCCCGTGTGCTCCCCCACTTTTGGCACAGCAGCCAAAAAAGGTTTGCCATCACTGCTCTAGGCTGCAGAGGCCCCTTCCCCCTCAGGCGAAAGGGATGGAACCCCAGGCAATGACGACCAGTCACCAGAATCCTATCACAGCAAGGACGAGGGCAAAAACGACCCAATGGCGAGTGAAGCAGTTCCCCCTTTCATTTTTCCAATACACCTCACAGCCCCAAAAACGGGGATCCAGGGGACTTTTCAAGCTATAATAGACTCAGGCTGCACTAGATGCTGGATCAACCTGAAACTGGGGATGAGAGCAAAAAGAGTGGCCTACCTTATCTGGTTTGAACAGGTCAATGGGTCCCTAATGGGGGGAGCCTATGCCACCCACCTGACTGAACCATGAGGCTAGAGCTAGCGGATCACTGGGAAGTAATTTGATTCATAATAGCTCCAGAAATGACAGATGCAGTCATACTGCACTCTTCTGGCTAGACAAGTGGGGACTGACCATCTGGTGGCAAGGAGGTACCCACAGACGTAGGATAGCAAGGAGCCCCCAACCCCTCCCACATCAGCAAGCAGAAACACTCCCCATGCAGGGAACCATCCAAAAGAGCCAACCAGAACAACTGGCAGCCACATCTGACGAAACCCCAAAGACTGAACAGATCCCAAGGGAATATCAGGATCCCGCAGAAGTATTCAGCAAGGCCAAGTGCGATGTTCTGCACCCCCCCCCCCAACTCACCATGAGGCAGACTGCACCATCAAAATCATCCCTGGGGTAAAACTACCCAAGCCCAAACTGTACACCATGATGCCCCGGGAAATGCAAGAAATGTGCAAATACATAGACAAAAAACTAGCAAGGGGATTCATCAAGCCAGCCAAACCACAGGTCGCAGCACCAGTCCTTTTTAAAGGAAAAAAGATGGAACTATGAGATTGTATGTGGACTTTAGAGGAATGCTGTGTGGGTACAAAACCTATACACCCTCCTCCTCATGAAGGACATGCTATCTCACCTGGCCAAGGGAAAAGTCTTCACCAAACTAGACCTCAGAGAAGCATATTACTGAGTATGTATCACAGAGGGAGATGAGTGGAAAACAGCGTTCAACTGCCCCGCAGGGAGCTTCCAATTCAAAGTGATGCCTTTTGGACTGCAGTGAGCCCCAGTGGTAGTCATGCAGTTAATAAATGAGGTGCTGCATGAGCACCTCTACAAGGGGGTCCTCAATTACCTAGATAACATGCTCATCTACATGGAAACCATGGACAACCACATATCCCTGGTCCACATATCCCTGGTTTCAGATACTGAAAAAACTTCTGGCAGCCAACCTGAACATCAAGCTATCAAAATGTGAATTCCACCATGCACGGTTAACTACCTGGGTTACTGAGTGTCAAATGAGGGAATAGAGATGGACCCAGCCAAAGTACAAGCCATACTAGCAACCCCCTCACACAGTTACAAAGCTTCCTAAGGTTCACGAACCTCTACAGGCAATTCATCCCCTCCTTCACAAAGATTACCAAACCCATGATGGACCTCCTAAAGACAGAGAGCCCAGAAATGAAACCTCACCTGGGACAACCTCTACACTGGGACCTAACTTGCCAAGAGGCATTCGAAACACTAAAACAAATGTTTGCAAAGGAACCAGTGCTGAAACATCACGAACCCAAATCCAAGCAGATGCCAGTGATGTGGCAGGGGCAGCAGTGTTACTCCAAAGAAACAGCCAAGGAAACCTACAGCCCTGCACCTACACTTCCTGCAAACTCACAGACACAGAGAGACGATGAGCCACATGGGAAAAGGAGGCTTTCACGGTGAGATGGGCACTGCTAACCTGGTGACACCTGCTGGAATAGCAACGATTAAAATGAATATACTGCCAAGGCTTTTGTATCTATTCCAGACAATTCAGTTAAAATTGGAAAAGAAATTTGAGGAACTGAATAAAATACTGTATTTTTGGAGTATAAGATGCACCTTTTTCCCTCAAAAAAGAGGCTGAAAATCTAGGTGTGTCTTATACACTAAATACAGCATTTTTGCCTCCTGAAACCCTGACCCCTTCACCAAAATGGATATGCAGAGCCTGTAGGAGGCTTTCAGAGAGCTCCTGGGGGCTGGGGAGGGTAGAATGCAATTTTCTTGGCAAGAGATCTAACTTGCCATTGCTTTCATCATAGGTCTGAGAAAGTTAGTTTCTTTCTTTCCTCTTCCTTTCTTCCCCCCTGATTTGTTTCCCTCTCTTTTCTTTTTCTCTCATTCTCTCCCTTGAGCTCTCTTTCATATCTTTCTCCATCTCCCCCTTCTCCTTCTAATTTGTTTCCCTCTATATCCCTCCCTCCCATTCTCTCCCTCCAGCTCTCTTTCATCTCTCTCTCTCTCTCTCTCTCTTTCTCCCCTTTTCTCTTTCATTTCTTTCTTACACGTGCAAGCAAAATACCCTCCTGGGCTGGGATCATGGCGGCGGGGACAGCGACTCCTTCCACAGACTCAGGTTGGTCCCCTTCGTGTTGACTCAGGAAAGAGCCGGAGCAGCCATCTCTGGATGCAGAGAGGGAAGAATTCCATAGCCCTGTGCAAGGAGAGCCCTGTGCAGCGTAGGAGAATTGGAGCTCTTCCCTCCCTGCACCCAACCAGCTGCACTGCTGCTCCCCATTCTCCTCCTTCCTGAGCCAACACGAAGGGGACCGCAGCTCGCGCTGACCTGAGTCTGGTGCTGAGGAGTCTCCTGCGCTGTGTTCCCAGTTACTCACCTCATTGCACAGTGGCAACAGTGGGAGGAGAGTCATTGTCCCCTCGGCCTTGATCCTGACCCAAGAGGGTATTTTGCTTGTGCGCGCAAGAGATGAGCACAAGAAAAGGGCTGGAGCTCTTCCCGACACTGAGTTGCCTGCAAAGGAAGAGGAATCGCAAAAGCAGGGGAGAGGCTCGTGCCTTCTCGGGGTGGAGAGCAGATTGTGCGATTGGGTCAGCAGGGAGCTGCAGGAGAGGGGCCAAAGCCTATTAAGACTGTTACCCATGCTAAGCATGGGTAACAGTCTTAATAGGGAATCTCAGTTTATGTGCATCCCAAGTTCCTTTATTTTATTTTATTTTTCCCACCTTGTTTTACGCTGCAGAAATGGTACCTCTTGGCTTCCGTAGTTCTGCCCATCAACCTCCATCACTCAGAGTGAGCTGCTTTCCCAGCATTCTCTGTGCTGCACACGTCTCTCTTTTCCCCCTCCTCACCTCCATTCTGGCTCCTACTCCCCCCCTGCCCCCTCCCACACCTCTCCTTCCACCACACTGGGAATCCGAGTCACTCCTTCCCTTTGGGGCTTCTCACCAGCCTCTCCATGGGAGGCTCCTCAGTGACCCCTGTGAAAAAGCCATTTGACCCCAAAAGGGGTCGCAACCTACAGGTTGAGAACCGCTGCTCTACAAGCTTCCTAAGGGCTATTCATGCCCTTTTTTAAAAAAATGGACCAATTTTTGCAAAAAATGGGCCATTTTGGGGAGTTTTAAAGAGTGGATTTTTTTTTAATTTGCCTCTTCAAAACCTTGGTGCGTCTTATAGTCCAAAAATATGGTAATATATAAGTATATTTGGCAAGGGAAAAAAGCAAGAATTGGTCTGAAAATGATGCAAGATATAAGAAATAGAGGAGGCTTTGGACTACCAAACTGGGAATTGTACTGTCAGGCAGCTATACTAGCATGGATGAAAGAGTGGATTGTACTGAGGAATATAAGATTATTGACTTTGGAAGGACATGATTTGCAACTGGGCTGGCATGCATTCTTATGGTATGGGAAAAAAATAAGATACATGGATCTTTTCAGTGACATTATATAAGGAATGCATATTATTGGTGTGGGAGAAAATTAAAGAACAACATTATTTGAGGATACCAGTTTGGCTTTTAACATTGATCCACCCAATATTATTAATATGGGAAACATTGTCAGATATAAAGATATTTTGAATGAAGAAAGGGGACTTAAAATGAAAGAAGAAATGAGTGAGCAAGGGATTGATATAACACAGTATTCTCATGTGCAGATACAGTCTAGATATGAGAAAGATGCTAAATCACAGGGTTTTTTTAAACAAAGAATTAACAGAGTTAGATAAAATTCTAACAGGAACAGAAGAAAGATTGATAAAGAAACTGTATAATTATTGGGCATAAAATTGGAAGAGGAACAAGTAAAAGAGACAATGATAGCATGGGTGAAAAAATTTGGCTATATGCTAGAATTGGATAAATTGTGAGATAAGAATTACAAATTAACAATGTCAACTGCATATAAAGAGAATTTGTATAAGATGTTTTACAGATGACATCTACCACCAGCGAGTTTGGCAAAGATGTTTAAAGACAACTCAGCTAAATGTTGGAAGTGCTACCAAATACCTGGATCTTATTATCATATGCGGTGGACATGTGGAGAGGCAAAGAAGTATTGGACAAAAAATAAGATATGGTTGGAAGAGATGATACAACATATTGAGCTGAAGCCAGAAACATTTCTGCTAGGAATTCTACCTGAAATTTATAATAGAGGGAATGTATATTTAATCATTCATGTATTAATTGCAGCTAGAATTGTATTTAAACAACATTGGAAAAGTGTAGAGATCCCTATTGATGAGAAGGTAATATTAGAATGTGCAGAAATGAATAGATTAGCATTAGCAATTAAGGAGAAAAAGCAAACTGAATATTATATGATTTAGAAAGTGTTTTACCAGTAGTTGGAGAATAAAAAAGGAGTTTGGAAATGAAGAAAGCTAAAAAAATAAGAAGACAATACATTTAGATAGAGATACAAATAAGATGAAAACAGTATGTGTATGATGAGAATAATGATGTTTAATGTTAATAGGATATTATTACTAGAAGGTAAGAAGAAAAATTGAGAGTTTTATAATGTTTAAATGCTCAATATATTATAATACTAAACCTAAGGAAATAATGTTAATATGAATATGAAAGATGTGGCAAAAGAGGAACGATGTTGCACAGAGATGTTTGTACCCAGATGACACACTGCATAAGGAAAGATGGAATGTTTATTTTTGTAATTGAAAAATAATACAACTCTTTATAAAATAAATAAATAAATAATAAAAAGGAAATTCTATGTTCCAGAATCCCTACGCACCCTAATCCTCCAGAGGAGCCACGACGCCAAACCGGCAGGCCACTTTAGGTTCCTAAAGACTTTACACTTAGCCCAGAGGCAGTTCTGGTGGCCAGCATAAAGAAAGACATGGACAGTTACATGAAAAGTTGCCCCATCTGTGTCACAATGAAGAGATGACTGGAAATACCCCCCACCCCCCACCCCCTCTGGACTGCTGCAAATGGTAGCAGAGCCAACAAGGCTGTGGGAGGAGATCTCAATGGACTTTATGCAGTGACGTGCAGTCAGGTGAGGCAAGTGAGGCACAGCCTAACCTCTCATCATCAGGGCAGCAAGTCATTCGATGGGAAACTTGCCTTTTGGGAGGAATGACCCAGCTTGGCTCCCGCTTTCGATCTGCCGCCCAATGACCGAACGAAGAAGCGAAGAGGCAGGAGAGACAAAGCAGGAGCCAAGCCGAGTCATTCCTTCCAAGAGGCAAGTTTCCTATCGAATGACTCACTGCCCTAGACTCGAGGCTCCAGTCCAGCCTGCAGTGCTTGCAGCCCCCGCCAGGTCCTCCAGGGACTCCCAAGCTCGGCACCAGAGAGCTGCCGTGAGAGAGGCCGGCCAGGTTGCCCGGGCAGCGGCAGAGGTTCCCTTTGTTCTTTCGGGCATGGGAAGCGTGGGGGGAGAGGCTTCCTCTGCTCCGTCTGCTCCCCACCTGCGCTGCCCTCGCCTGACAAGCGCTCCCTGGATTTCGCGCAGCTCTGGCAGGCGGTGCCGTGGCCGAATCCCAGGGCGGAGGGCGGCAGGTCGCAACTGAGCATGCCTGACTGTGGAATTCTGGGAGTTGAAGTCCACAAGTCTAAAAAAATTGCTGCCTCACCAGCTATAAACCTCACCGCACGTCACTGCTTTATAGTAGAGTTGCCAAAAAGTGGGGGGAACATGGTGATTTGGACTGTAATAGACCTGTTCTCCAAACAAGTGCACTTCATACCCTGCAGTGGACTACCCTCAGCTGGCCAAACTGTTCCTGAAGCACATCTACCATCTGCATGGAGTACCTTGAAGAATTATCTCAGACAGAAGGGTCCAGTTCACGGCTAAGTTGTGGAGGGAGTTCCTGCAGTCCATTGGTTCATCCCAGGGCCTTATCTTGGCTTTTCACCTGAGCACCAATGGGGGGAGGGGGGCAGAGAGACTGAATGCCATTGTAGAGCAGTACCTGAGGTGCTATGTGAACTATCAGCGGTCCAATTGGGCAGGCCTCCTGTCTTTTGCTGAGGTCACGTACAATAATGCTGTTCACAGTACCACTGGACTAATGCCGTTAAAAGTAGTGAGAAGCATGGACTTTGCCCCTATGCTTGAGTATCCAAGGGATCCCCCCTCCTCAGTCAGCTTGACTGATTGGATGTCAATGCTGAAAACAACCTCAGAGATTGTCAAAAAGTGCTAGCTAAAGCAGCACAGACCTATAAGAAACAGGCAGATAAACACCAAGCTCCGCAACAGCCATTCCATTTGGGAGAGAAGTGTCACTGCGTTTATTGGTTTGCCAGCTTGTGCTTATATTCTGAGTTATACAGCAGACTGAACTATTTCTTATCTGACAAATGATTTAGTATGCATGCTCATTCACATTCCTTAACTTTCTCTTCTGATCTTCCGTTTGCCTGCCGAAGGACGCAGGCACATAACTCTTGCCAAGATGTGATTAATTCAGTTAGCAAAGTTTTGTATTTTTATTTTCTTTTATATTAAAATGTTTTTATTAGAACATGTTTTTATTAGAACATGTTTTTATTAGAACATGTTATTTTTGCTTGTCTTCAGAAGTATGCTACAAGGAAAGCCACGGTCCACGTTTTGTTAATTCAGGGTTGAACTCCCCCCCCCCCTAACAAGAAGGTCTACCTCTCCACAAAATATTTGAGGTTAAAGCTCCCTAGCAAGAAACTGGGACCAAAGTTTATTCCCCATAGTAAAGATCATCAACCCAGGCGCAGTGCAATTGAAACTGCCCTGCTGCTAGGGAAGATACACCCGGTATTCCATAGTAGCCTCTTAAATCCCATGGTTGGATCGATCCTGAAACCATTACCCTGTGGGCATAGGGGACCAAAGCCATTATGAGGTGCAATGAATCCTTGATTTGAGGTGGCACAGGAGACAACTCCAATACTTAATCAAGTGGAAGGGTTACCTCTTATCAGAGGCATCTTGGGTAAAGAGTAGAAATATCCATGCTGATCGCCTTATAGCAAAATTCCATGCAGAAAATCCAAGCAAGCTTGGGGGCGGGGGTGGACATCCCTAAATTATATACCTGTACTCTGTTTTTGTTTTGCACAGGTCGCCTTTGGGAAGTGAGGAGAGCTGAATGTTGTACATTAATTAGGGCATCTTTCAGAAACCTGACACACAACATCTCCGAAGCAGATCATGTGCAGTGCAATCAAGGAGCGAGCTGGACACTGCAGAGTCTCCCCTGTAAATGCAAGGCATGAACCCTGTGCTTGGAGGCCACAGGCCTGTCGCCTGCCACACCATAGGAGGAGGCTGAGAGAAATGCCCATATCTTGAACCCATACACGCTGGATGCTCTGGAGCTGCTGCTGTTGCTTCGGAGTCCACTGACGATGGCAGACTAACAGCACGCCGATGATCAGCTGGGAGGTGGGACATTACAGCAACTGACATCTGGGAGGCAAAAGCGAGCTGCCACCACCGCTGCTGCCATTGCCAGGAGTGTGCTGCACAAGCACTGCAAGAGTAGCAGGCAAGCCATGGAGGGGGTATTGGGTCTTCCCCCCACCCCATGCCAAAGAAAGTCAGTTGGGCTTCGCCTTTCCTCCTACCCTTCCCCCTTTTCCCAGCTCCCTTCAACTCATTCAATCCTACTTTTGGGACAGAGGAGCACACGCTGGAAACGTGTGTTGGATTGACATCGGAGCATGTCTCCTTACCCTCCGGCACTTGCCCACAATTCTCCGTGCTCCTCGAGGCCTGGCTTGCCGAGGGGGGAGCGGGACCTGAATGCCTCTTCTTCCCACAGCCATCACTGCCCGGGGAAGGCACAGCCTACAGAAAGTGGCACATTTCAAAGGTGTCAGCTCATGTCTGGAGGTGCTGAACAGCATCCCACTGCAAGAGTTGAGCCATGCCTCTTCACCATCCAACTCACCAATGGGGGAACTTCTGCCGGGCCATTTCCCCCTCCCATTGGGATGTTGTGCTCGATGCTTGGTGGGGGGGGAGGACTTCCCCATGCCACCCCCTTCTTTCTCTTGGCCCCACCAACAAGGGAGAAGAAAGGCCAGGCTTGAGGTATGGCTCCCACCCCACAAGATCCATCCCACCATTCTCTCCCAGCCTTCTTTGCTACGGCAACAGCAAATCCTCCACAACAAAGTGGAATGCTGTTGCAGCGCAAAGGCAAATGCAGGGGCTCTTCGCTTCCACAGTAAGGCTCCAGCCATGCCACCGATGGGACAGGGAGACAGCTCTTTCATCCCTCTGCTGCGACAGGGCCACAGAGAGCCGCAGCAGAGGGCCCAAAGAGCCACATACGGCTCCAGAGCTGCTGGTTGCCGACCCCCGGCATAGGCCCTAGTTATTTAAGGGACTGACTGTCTTCTGTAATATCCTCCTGGCCAATTCAACCTGGCAGGCTGTCTTTACTCTGGCTTCCTTTGATCAGGGACTTGTATCAGGAACTTGGAAGCCATGTATCAGGAACCTGGAAGGATGCCTTCTCTGTAGCATTGCCTGTCCTCTGGAATAAGAGTCCCCTTGAGATTTGAATGGATCTCACCCTACTGTTATTTCAAAAGCCCTGAAAACTTGGCTTTTCAACCAGGACTTGGCAAGGATGAATGAAGCCCTGTGGATTCTGTGGGTATGTTCCTTTTTCATTTGTATCTGTCCCTTTTTGTCCTTTTTGTCTTATTAGTCATATTTAATCTTTATTTTTCTTTCCAATTGTATTATTTTTTAAAAAAATGTTTTACCTGTGAGTTTACCAGAGGTATTGGATTAAAGGGAGATTAATATTTAATTAAATAATAAATAAAAGACAATCCAGAATGCTTACTGGAAGCAGTAAGAAATAAGCTAAAACCTAAATACTTTGGATATATAATGAGAAGGCAATCAAGACTAAAAAGGATGTTTGGAAAAACAGAAGGTAATAAAAGAGAAAAAGACTAATAAAAGATAAAGTAGGTAGATAGGCAATTTTCAGGGGCCTATAGTCCCTATAAGTAAAAATATGAAAATGATAAAGTACTTACAGAGTATTTGACTCTGTACACCTTCAATTCTTTACCAACCCTTGCAAATAGAACATTTAGGAGTTTTAGCATATTTTATGTGGCTGGCCTAATTTGAACACTTCAAACGCCAAAAAATACAATTTTATTTTTTTAAAGGATCTTAAAGTAAACTAAAATATGAATTAAAATATAAGAATGAAGATGTGGCATAAAAGGGACAGTTAGAAGCTTGCTTTTTTAAAAAAGAATTTTATTGGTTTTTAAACATTTATAGGAAAGGGTAGGTGGATATACAAAAATTTTTGGCAGCTACATCGTGCTGAAGGTAGAAATCTCTCCAAATCTCACAACTTTTACAGAGAGAAAAAAACAAAAGATAAAAGATAAGTAGAAACAGCATCTTGTTATACATTGTATCAACCATATGTTCAATCATCTCTTTTGCCACTTTCTAATATATCAACAATTACAATGATATTTCAAATACATTTATTTTTGTGACCTGAGTCTTTTCAATATTGCTCCCTCCCCCTGTCCTCTGGCAGAGCCACAGCCCCTCCCTCACTCATATCTTGTGTATTGTCACCTTTTTCACTACCTCTTATGATTTCGTCCTCTAGGAGGGCACTATGTTTTTTCATGAAAGCCTCTGTTTCCACAACTGTATTGATTCTAATTCTGTTTCCCTCCCAGAAGATCAACATTCCTTCTGGCAATAACCATCTAAACCAAACTCCTTTGTTATATAATTTCTTTGATAAGGAGGAATACTTCCTCCTCTTATCTCTTATTTTTTTGGAATTTGTTTAAGAATGGCAATTTCTTTATCTTTATATTTTAGTGGTCCCCCCCACTTTGGGCCCTCAAAACCTCATCCCTCGTGGTCTTCCTGTGAAATTTAACATGTACTTCCCTTGGAACATTATGTGTTCTGGCATATTCTGAATTGATCCTGTAAACCAGGTCCATATCCCACCACAACTGTTCTTTATCTTTGTTAATATATTCTGCTAAGATTATACACATAGTATCCTTAAGATCTTCATCTTCTGTCTCCGGTAGGTTCTGGAATCTGAGAAAAAGGGACATTCTTTCAATTTCCATCTTTACCATGAAATTTTCCAATTCTCTATTCCCCTTCTGACTTGCCTTCACCTCCTCCCTCAGCCCAACCACGCCCTCCTCCAGCACACCAATTTTCTGTTTATTTTCTATTGTTTGCTGCTGTACATCTCTGAGCTGTTCTTTAAAGTTTGCCACCTCTTTTTTCAATTCATCTTGTCCCTTCATAAGAGCCTGGAACATTTGGGTAACAGATAAGTCCTTTGAACTCTCTCCAGTCCCTTCTTGTTGTAAGAATGATGAAATTTTTGTCTGTTGAGTCGTTGGGCTGGATGTGGAGGAAGTGGGTGCTGAGGCTGCCTTGGCAGGAGGTGGTTTTCTGGGCCTCGTTGTTAAGTTCAGAGATGAGTGTGAGTCTTATACAAAAGAAATGGCGTCTGTGGAATGCGCAGCTGGGTGATGCTGTGGAAGCAGACAAGACCAGAAGTGAAAGTTAATCCTCAATCACAGTTCCAAGCCAAAGGAAGAAAATCAAATAATCCAAATCCAGAAAGACCATATAACAGGAGGGGCTCCAGGAGACCTTCGGAGGGTAATAATAATATAAAGCCAGAAATTTCTTCAAAGGTAGTTTCAAAAGGCAAGTTTCATTTATAAGAGCGAAGAAGAAGATGGAAGTGGGCCATCTTGGCTCCCCTTTCACAGGGAACCAGGGAGCAAAGCATCCAAAGTTTCGATAAAGTTTTTAAAACAACTCAGGAATCACCTCTTGCAATTGTGATGTAAATCTTTCTCACATAGTTAGTACAAGTGAGTAATTCAATGTTTTACTCTCTCTCTCTCCATTCCGAGATCGAGAGATAGTCCAAATGCCACTTTACCCGAGGGGGGTGAACCCCCCCTCCAATCTTGCAACTTCAAATAGATTGAATCCACAACTTGCAAAAAGCTGTTGCTCATTAATTAAATGGTGTTAAAAGAGATTAGAGCAAACTTCTCACCTCCAGCAGTTCTACTGCAACTTCTAATTGATTATTTCCTTCTGGAATCCATTCAGCGAAGGCACACAGCTGTGCTATGCACCCCCCAGGCTCCCCGGCTCCTGAGGCGAAGCTGGAAACCTCCCCCCCGTGGCTGCCACCGATTCTGGGGGTTCCAGCAAGCTGCCCTATGGCAGGTGGTCCCTCCAAGACCCCCTGTGCTCCTAAAAGGAGCCCACCGGGGAGACAAGCGGCAGACGGCAGCATCCGTCGCCTTCGGGAACCGGAAATGATCTCCAGGGGTAGTACCCTATTTTGATCATGTGTTGATCTCAACCACTGATTAGCCAAAACTCATCAGTAAATTGAGGGCAGTCCTGGCACGCTTCAGATGCTTAAACCTAAGCTGGAAAAGTATAAAATAGGGGTTCCCCAGGTGGAGTCTTTTGGGTATCTCATTGACTCCAAAGGGCTCCACCCTACTCCATATAAGGTAGAGGCAATAAAAACGGTGCCAATGCTCTCTACTAAAACTGAATTGCAGGCTTTTCTTGGGCTGCTTAATTTTTATGCCATTTTTTTTTTGCCACACAAGGCTTCATTAGCAGAGCCTCCTCAAAGGCTGCTGGATTCCAAAATGCCATGGCATTGGGGCCAAAGGGAAGCCCACACTTTCAAGGCTGTTAAGGACATCCTTATGTCCAAGGCATTGCTGGTGCAATACAGTGACTGCCAACCACTATCTTTGGTGTGCAATGCCTTGCCCTATGGCATTGGGGCTGTCCTAAGTCATATACTTCCCAATGGGATGGAGGCCCCAATTGCCTATTATTCCCACACCTTGTCAGCTACTGAGAGAAAGTACAGTCAACTAGATAAGGGGGCCTTAGCTGCTGTAGCTGGAATCAAGTGATTCTATGACTATGTTTATGGATGGTTTTTCCTCTTAGTGACTGACCATAAGCCGCTTTTGGGATTGTTAGCTGGAGATTACCAGAACCCCCAAATCTTGTCCCTTAGAATGTCCAGGTGGGCAGTATTTTAAGTTGCCTATAATTATCAGCTCCAGTACAGATTGGGAAAAAATCTGGGGCACACAGACACCCTGAGTCGCTGCCTGCTCCCGGTGCCTGTCATTGACCCAGCCCCTGTGGTTATGGTCCTTTTGATTGAAGATCTGCCAATGCCAATATCCGCAACGGACATTGTCAGGTATTCTTCCACTGATCCTATCTTGTCCCAAGTTGTGGACTGAGTGCACAGGGGGTGTCCGCAAGGGCCAGTACCACCTGAGTGCAGGCCCAACCACCTGCGAAACCTGAGTTGTCTGTGCATAATAGGTGCCTCCTGTGGGGGAACCAGGTGGTAGCCCCTCCTAAGCTAAGGGCACCAATTTTAAACTGCTTGCATAATGTCCACCCTGGCATCACCTCCAGCACTTCTACCGCAACTTCTAATTGATTATTTCCTTCTGGAATCCATTTGGCGAAGGCACACAGCTGTGCTATGCACCCCCCAGGCTCCCCGGCTCCTGTGGCGAAGCTAGAAACCCCCCCCTCCGTGGATGCTGCCGATTCTGGCGGTTCCAGTAAGCTGCCCTATGGCAGGTGGACCCTCCAAAACTGCCTGTGCTCCTAAAAGGAGCCCACTGGGAGACGAGCAGCGGATGGCAGTGTCCGTCACCTTCGGAAACCGGAAGTGATCTCCAGTTAGAAGCTTGCTTAAAGGGACAGGAAAATGTCATCAGCCTCTTACCACAAGATGTTCTAGCCAATGTCCGTAAGTCAAAAGTCCAAACCACAAGGTTCAAATAAAGTTCGTTAATGGCACGTAGTCCATACCTGTAACAAAAGAAGAAATAAGACCCCCATCTACTTATAATATATATATATATTAATATTTTCAAAATTTATAGACCGCCCCCTCTCCCTGAAGGGCCTCGGCTTTTTCCCCAAAGTAACCAATAAGAAATGAGTTAAGTCTTTTCGTGTTGCACTGCTTTTGAGAATGTATAAGAATGCGTGCTTTGATAATTAAGGTTGTTCAGAATTTGCAATGTTAGCCATGTGCTAACTTTCTGAACCTGGCTGCCAAATAAACTCTTCCTGTATCCTGAGAAATCTAAAGCCTGTCATTTCTGCAACAATTCTGGCGACCGTGGCAGGATTTAGAGCGATATTTTGCTGAGGATGGAACGGACTGACCAGTGCCCCATCGAGGCCATCTCACCCATCTTCAGGCACCAACAGAGACCTTTCTCCGGGAAGGGCTAACAACCTCTCTTGGGCATCTGGAGGACACCACCAATCCAAGAATCTGACCAGGATCAGGACAAGTTAATAAAAATTACTCCGGCTGAGAAAGAAGACGCCTGCAGGCAAGTATCAAAAGAATTGTAGACACACACATTTAGGAGTGGAAGAGGGGGCTCGATCACACCCCTGAGCCCAGGATAGGGTCCCTTCCAAATGGAACCGGCATATCCTAATGAGGCTGTAGGTTTGTGTAGAAGGTTAATCTGCTGTAGTTCCTGTTGGTGACCGTGAGCTCTGGGGCCACAGGTCAGCAGAAAATGTGTTAGAAATAGAACATGGGAGGGGGGAGCATTCCTCGAACACCTCTCCAGTGCATGTTGAAAAATTTCAAGAGAGCTTTTAGTGGAGATTATGGAGATCCGAAACCCAACCCTGGGGAGCTAAAAAGATTCTGTGAGAACGAATGGCCAACCTTTCATGTAGGATGGAAAACTGAAGGCACTTCTAATTCAGACATCATTTCAAAGGTACATCAGATCATAACCAATGCTAAAACTGGTCACCCAGATCAATATCAGTATACTGACCAGTGGCAGATAGTGCAACAAAATCCTGACTGGCTCCGTAAATGTAAAAAGGAAGCCGTAAAGGTTTGTGTGGCCCGAATAAAAGAAAATGGCAAAAGCAAGGTCAAAATTAATCACCCTGAGAAAAAGCTTCTCCTCCAAACTGCGCCCAATGAAGAAGAAGCTCCCCCTCCATATGCCCCTCTTTATCCAAGGCAACCTTCAAATGCCGGCGGTGGAATTAATCAAGGGGCAGTAGAACTAAGTGACCAGGGAGAAAGGCAAAAATTGGAAAGTCCGTCTAGTGGACCCCCTTCTCCTGTAACCCAACGAAATTCCCCCATTGCCACTCGAACCATAAGTCAGCTCCTAGCTCCGCTGCATCAAATGGATCAAAGGATTATAGATGGACAGGGACAAGTAGAGATCCAGCCTTTGTTTCAATACGTCCCGTTTACCACCACAGACCTGTTGAATTGGAAACAACATTACAGACCGCTGTTCCCTAAGCCTTAGGAAGTCATTGACTTGTTTAGGGTCATTATCAGAACTCATAATCCAACATGGCAAGATTTGGAGCAATTAATGACTACTCTCCTTAATGGAGAAGAAAGAGAAAAGTTGAGTAGCGCCATTGGAAAAATCTTGAAACTCGCAGATGGAGGAAGCCTTCAAGCCATGCTCAATTTACGGTTTCCACGGCAATACCCACAGTGGGATCCCTATAGAGATATGGCCCCCCTCCGGGATTTTCGGGCACTAATTCTTCAATGCTTAGAACAAGCTGCAAAACCTCCAGTAAACATGCCCAAATCCTCTCTCGTGATCCAAAAATCAGATGAAAGTCCCGAAGCCTTTTTCCAAAGGCTGGTCGATGCGTATAAAACCTACACCCCAATCAACCCCCTGGATCCCGAAAATGTCCATATGCTAGTGATGGCTTTCATATCCCAGAGTGCCCGGGACATTAAACAAAAGCTCCAGAGGCAAGAAGGAGCCTTAGGGATGAATATAAGGCAATTAATGGAAATCGCTCACAAAGTCTTTGTGAACAGAGAAAAAATAGAAGAGAAAAAGAAAGATGATAGAATGCAACACAAAGCCGAACTGCTGGCAGTTGCATTGTCAAATAAATCCCAGATCCAGAGCAGAGGTTGATGTAATTGGTGTAAGGAAGAAGGCCACTGGATATTAGAGTGTCCCAAAAGGCTAGAAGCTGGGATAAGGGGACAGGGAAGAGGACAGAATAAAAGAATGGAACTTGGTTGATTGAATTGTAAGGTCAAAATTTACAATCCCCCGGGAGGGAGAAGTGGAAGAGGGATGAAGCCCCATGGAGTTCCGGGCAGAGGCCGATGACTGCTCCAAAATGAGGCGGAAGCTATAGACGAAAGGTCTGAAGACTGAAGGGGACAAGGGTTTAGTCCAGCCCTCCCTGAACCCTTGGTCTGAATGAAGATAGGGAGTAATAATGTAACCTTTTTGGTAGACACAGGGGCATCTAGGTCAGTAATTACAAAACCCTTGGCTTCCATTTCCAATAATGTACTAAACATCCAAGGGGTTGATAGTCGGATAAACAGCTGCCCTGTGTTAAAGCCTTTAAAATGTTCCCTGAATGGAAGAGATATAGAACATCAGTTCCTATACATGCCTGAATGCCCAGTTCCGCTATTGGGTCGTGATATCCTATGCAAAATAGGAGCTAGACTGGCCTTTGAGGAAGACAAAATGGTCCTAACAATGAGGCACCCCCCAGATGAGATATGGCGAGTGATAATAATTCAAGGCGACCAGATCCCTGATACCTGGCAGGAATTTAAAGTACCTCAACTGTGGGCAGAAGATAACCCCCCAGGCCATGCAACTCATCATGCACCTATAATTATACAAGTAAAGCCTCTAGCTGTGCCTGACCACCTCAGACAGAAAAGTTATCCCCGCTCCATTACGCAGGCAATTCAGGACCACATTGTCAAATATTTGGAAGCTGGCATTCTGAGAACAATACAGTCTCCCTGGAATACCCGAATTTTACCCATACCAAAACCTAATGGCACTCTGAGGCCTGTACAAGATTTAAGGATTGTAAACATCGCCATGGTAACCGTTCATGCCATTGTCTCCAATCCCTATACTCTTTTGAGTCTGATTCTGGCCTCAGCTACTTGGTTTTCAGTGGTAGATTTAAAAGATGCCTTCTTCACCATCTCAATACACAGGGACAACCAAAAACTGTTTGCATTTGAATGGGAGGATCCCATAACAGGTCGTAAGAGGCAGTACACTTGGACTAGACTTCCCCAAGGATTTAAAAATTCACCTACCCTTTTTGGTGAAGCCTTGGCCTCAGACCTAGAAAATTTCCAGCCTTGTGAAGACAGAGATGTGCTACTCCAATACATAGACGATATCTTAGTGACAGGACAGACAAAGGAGACTTGTTGGAAAAATATCAACCAATTACTCCATCTGTTAATAGACAAGGGATATTGTGCCTCAAGAAAAAAGGCAGTTAGTAACAACCCAAGTCAAATACTTGGGATACTCCATAAGTCAGGGACAAAGAGCAATAGGCCACGAGCAAAAGGAGGCTGTGTGCCGCATTGTGGAACCCATGATCAGGAAAGAGTTGTGAGGATTCTTAGGTGCAGCAGGATATTGCAGAATTTGGATTCCAAATTTCACTCTTTTGGCCAAACCTTTGTATATCTCCACGAAGGGGGGAGAAAAGGAACCCTTCATTTGGGGGCTGGAACAAAAACAGGTGTTTGAAACCCTAAAAATAGAATTATCTCAAGCTCTGGTAATGGGACCCCCCAACTTAGAAAAACTTTTAAATCTCTTTGTGGATTCAAAAGGCAATACTGCTCTGGAAGTCCTGATGCAGGAAAAGAAAGTTGGCAGCAACCTGTGGCTTATCTATCTAAACAACTGGACTGTGTTGCAAAAGGCTGGACACATTGCCTAAAATTTTTAGCCGCCACAGCTCTCCTAATGGAAGAAGCTAATAAATTAACTTTCGGACAGCCTACCACTATCTATACCAGCCACACAATTCAAGGAATTTTGGAAACGAAGGGACATTTATGATTAACAAACCCTAGAATTTACAAATATCAGGCACTCCTGACTCAAAATCCACAAGTGACTTTGAAGCAAACAAATGCCCTAAACCCTACCACCCTTTTGCCAATACCGGGACCTGAAATTGAGCATAATTGTATGCGAACCATTGAGAGTCAGTTCTCATGCAGACCAGACTTAACGGACGTGCCATTGAAATCTGCAGACTATAACTTGTTCACTGACGGATCAAGCTTCATTACTACAGGAGAACATTATGCTGGCTATGCAGTAGTCTCTCTTGAGCAAGTCTTTGAGAGCGGACCTCTCCCAAAAGGCACTAGTGCCCAAGTAGCAGAATTATGGGCTGTAATCCGTGCATTAGAGAGGACAAAGGATGAAAGAGTAAATATATGGACTGACTCTAAATACACCTTTCTCACTTTGCATGTTCATGCAGCTGTCTACAGAGAAAGAGGTCTTTTAACAGCCTCAGGGAAGGAAATCAAACACCCCTTCCTAATTGAAAGGCTAATAGCTGCAGTGAAAATGCCAAAGAAAGTCTCTGTTATGCATTGTAAAGGCCATCAGAAGAGACAAGATGAAATAGCCAAAGGGAATAGGGCAGCTGATAAAGAAGCAAGACTAGCAGCAACCAGGGATGATCAAGGCTCCCCTGACATATCTGTTTATATAGCGCTAGAAGTGCCAAAAGAACTTAGCCTTAGATATTCCAGGGCGGAGAAACTCCAAGCGACTGTAGACTTGAACAAACTAAACAAGGGAGAATGGTATGTACTTCCAGATGGAAGAATCTTTGTACCCGCTAATATTGCCTGGCAAGTGGTGAAGGAGTTCCATTCAACAACGCACATGGGGAAAACTGCATTAGCTGAGGCGCTTCAACATATAGCGTACATTGATCGCCTTCACTCTCTATGCGCTTATGCCAGCGAAAGATGTAACATGTGTGCTCAAGTTAATCCAAGACAAGGACCTAGACTTCCCCCTGGGAGCCAACCTAAAGGGTATTACCCCATGGATTCATTAGTTGTTGACTTCACAGATATGCCCAATTGTGGACTTTATAAAGCTATGTTGGTCATGGTGTGCAATTACACTGGGTGGCCTGAGTGCTTCCCCACAAAGGTGAAGCAAGCCCGTGAAGTAGCTAGAATCCTACTTAAAGACATTGTGCCCCGATATGGAATTCCCTCATTCATATCATCAGATAATGGGCCAGAATTTGTGCATCAAGTAACCCAAAAGCTAGCAAAATCTTTAGGGACCCAATGGAGGCTCCACTGTTCTCTGCACCCCCAGAGCTCTGGCTGTGCAGAACGCTCAAATTGCACTACTAAGGAAAAGATAACCAAGGTATGTCTCGAAACCCACCTTAAATGGGTTGACGTCTTACCCTTAGCCCTTTGGTCTGTAAGATGTACTCCATGTAAGGGGCTCAAATTGTCTCTTTTTGAAATGATGTTTGGATGGCCACCAGTAATAAGCTGTAATTTTAAAAATCACGTAGGGGACCTGGGACAGCTGGGGGCCTCATGGGTGAATCAAATGGTGGGAGAATTAAATAAGCAAGTACAAGAAATCCAACAATATTGTGTCTCCCTTACCCCACAATTTTTAATAAATTTTCCAGTCATAATATTCAGGTGGGGGACAGAGTATGGGTAAAACACTGGAAAGGGGAGAACTTGAAACCTAGATGGAAGGGCCCATATACTGTAGTTATGTGTTCTTCACTTGCAGTAAAAGTTTTAGAATCCAAGTCTTGGATTCATTGGACCTGCATCAAACCAGCCGCCGAAGAATACTGGGAGGCTGACTCAGATGAATCCCATCTCTTAGAAGTACGCTTAAAGAAACACCTCCTATAAGTTTCCCTACCGGCAATGGGTAGCTCTTACAGGGCAGAAGAAACCCTATTGAAACCACAACCTGAAGCTGGTTTCTTGACATACGGCTGAAGAATTGAAGGAAGGAAAACAACGTTCCAACTTATCAGTTGCAAGATGAATTAGAGAATTTGAGCACCTGTCAGGATGTGGCGGTGCAAGCTTTTATATCTGTAGCAACTATTGTCAGCGTTCCAAATATCATGCAGAATTAAATCATTGTCCAAGGCAAAGTAGTCCTTAAAACTCCAATTTAATAAGACAGGCATGTTGGCATTATGCTGTTGAAATTTCAACTCTAAGGTACATCCGGTGAATTCCCCAAGTTAAAAGTTCATCATCTATCCCCACACCCCATAATTCATCACATGGTCCAATCTTCATCTTCCATGCTGGCATGTACACCCCTCTTCTTCCGGCCAGGTGTCGAGGTGCGGAGACAAAAGACGACCTTGAGCTTCTAAGAAATCCATAACAATACATTCCACAATCCTACTCCTTTCTATTCCCCCCTCCCAACTACTATACCAATGAAACAGCATAATATATATGTTTTAATTATGTGGCAGGCCAAAGATCCTAAAAGGAACAGAATTACAGGCCTGACAGGTGGCCTCTCCTCAAGAGAAAAACGTTTCCTGAAAAGAGAATAACATAAATGTTAACTATCAAAATTTAACCACCTCTTCCTCCCCCAGGGGTACCCTTTGGCTTATCAGGGAATTTCTCATGGAATTGCTTCACTAATTTATCTGCTTTCAGATCCCAACTTTTCACCCACGTAGCTTCTGACAAAGGGTATCCCTTCCAATGCACTAAATATTGTAAACGACCTCTATACAGCCTGGAATCTAATATTTTTTTTCACTTCATAATGTGTTTCCCCTTCTACCACTACGGGAGGAGGTGGAGTTTGGGTGGATGGTCTCGTTCTAGACTCCCTTACCGGCTTCAATAAGCTACAATGGAATACCGGGTAAATTTTCCCTAAGAGTCTGGGTAGGCTGAGTCGAACTGTAACTGGGTTAATTATCTTTTCTATTAGGAAAGGACCTAGAAATTTTGGACCTAATTTCTTACTAGGCATCTTTAATCTTATGTATTTAGTAGACAAAAAAACTTTGTCCCCCACTCGAAAGGGGGGTTGTAGGGAACGATGTTTATCAGCTTGCTTCTTGTAGGCTTCTGCCGCATCTGTTAGCGCCTTTTTGGTATTCTCCCATCCCTTCTTTAGTGCCTCCAGCCATTCATTCAGGGACATGGATGAGGGAGGTTCCTTAGGTAGTTCAGGCATGGGAACGAATTCCATGCCACTGGTAATCTGGAAAGGAGTTAATCCGGTACTGCTGTGAACCGCATTATTATATGCTACTTCAGCGAAAGGTAGCAAGTCCGACCAATTGTCTTGCTGATAGTCCACATAACACCGGATATACTGTTCCACCATCGCATTGGTCCTCTCTGCTGCCCCATTTGTGCTGGGATGAAATGCTGAGCTGAGTCCCTGCGTGGACCCGATCAATTTTAGGAATTCTCTCCAGAACTTGGCGGTGAATTGAACTCCGCGATCTGAAATGATCCTTTTTGGAACTCTATGTAGGCGATAAATGTGTTTCACAAACATTTTCGCTAATTTCTTTGCGGATGGTAGGCTTGAACAAGCGATAAAGTGTGCTTGCTTGGAAAACAAATCAATAACTGTCCAGATTACTTTATTACCACTGCTATCTGGAAGTTCGACAATGAAGTCCATTGCTATCTCTTCCCATGGTCGGCTAGGGTTGGCCACTTGTTGTAGTAGTCCAGGGGGCTTTCCCGGACGGGTTTTCATTGTTGCACAAGTAGCACAGCTTTTTACATAATCTTCCACCTCCGACCTCATCTTTGGCCACCAAAATTGACGTCTAGCGAGGTGGAGAGTTTTCAGGAATCCGAAATGACCTAGTTTCGCATCATGACTCCGCTGTAGCACTTGTAATCTCATTTCTGCAGGGACGTACAGTTTGGATCCCTTCCAGGCTACGCCATCATTAATCGTTAGGATGTCTTTGTTGTTGTTGAACCATGGGTCTGTCTGGAGGGCTGCTTTCAGTTCGGTTCTCAGTTTATCTTGGCTTCGACTGGTGACTTGAGCTGCCTTTTGGTGAGAAGGAGATATGATGGGGTGGAAAATTTCTTCCTTCTTACTGTCAAACTGGGGTTTTCTCGACAGTGCATCTGCTAACAAGTTCTTCCCTGCGGGGATGTGTTTAATTTCAAATTTGAACCTTTGGAAATATTGGGCCCAATGGACCTGTTTGGGGGATAACTTTCGATGGGCAAGGAAAGTTTCGAGGTTTTTATGATCAGTCCATACCTCGAACGGTATATCCCCCCCTTCCAGGAGATGCCTCCAGGTGAGCATGCTCCACCTGATCGTGAATGCCTCCTTCTCCCAAATGGGCCACCTTCTTTCCGTAGTGGTGAGTTTCTTGGAGATGTAAGCGCATGGTAAGAGGTGGCCTTCTTTATTCTTTTGTAGTAGCACCGCGGCTATCGCGACATCACTGGCATCCGTTTGGATTATGAAAGGTCGCTCTGGATCGGGGTGTTGCAATATGGGTTCTTGGGCAAAGAGCCGTTTTAATTTCTCAAAAGCCTTTTGACAGTCGATTGTCCATTTTAATGGTTGGTTTGCTTTTGGTTTAGTAGGGGAAGGCCCCGTTCTTAATAGGTCAGTCAATGGTAGGGCAATTTCAGCAAAGGTTGGAATAAACTGCCTATAAAAGTTTGCAAATCCAAGGAAGCTTTGTAATTGTTTGCGAGTGCTTGGAGGTTTCCAATCTAACACCGCTTTCACTTTTTCTGGGTCCATTTCTACTCCTTCATTGGAGATACGATATCCCAGATAATCTAGTGAGGTCTTGTGGAATTCACACTTTGACAATTTTGCATAAAGTTTGGCAGCTAGAAGTTTTTTCAGGACTTGCCGTACCAGTTTCACCAGTTTCACATGTTCTTCCATGGTCTCAGAGAAGATCAAGATGTCATCTAAATAAACGAGTACTCCGTGGTACAGGTGGTCGTGTAGCACTTCATTTATGTACTGCATGAATACTGCGGGTGCTCCTTGTAGTCCGAAAGGCATGACTTTATATTGGAAGCTGCCTAAGGGAGTATTAAAAGCGGTCTTCCACTCATCCCCTTTCCGGATTCGTATACGGTAATACGCCTCTCTCAAATCCAGCTTGGTGAAGATCTTGCCCTTAGCCAAGTGGTTCAACATATCTTTCATGAGAGGGAGGGGATAGGTATTCTTTTCGCATACCGCATTCAAAGCTCGTAAGTCCACACAGAGGCGACCCCCCCCCCATCTTTCTTTTCCCTGAAGAGCACTGGGGCCGCTACTTTTGATTTTGCTGGTTCAATAAACCCTCTTTTCAAATTGGTGTCGATGTACTTCCTCAATTCTATCATCTCTTTAGGCGTCATAGAGTACATTTTGGGCTTTGGTAAGGTTACCCCAGGTTTGAACTCTATGGCACAATCTGTGGCGCGGTGAGGTGGAAGGTAGTTTCCGTCTTCCTCACTGAACACCTCCGCCAGATCCCAATAGATCTTTGGGACTCGTTGGATTCCCGGAAGTTTAGTGTCTGCTGCGGTTGCTGCAGGTTCTGGATGGGTTGGGCTGTTAGGTTCCAATGTTCCTGGGTGGCCTTTTGGTTCCACTGGTGGTAACGGCCCAAGCCCAATAGTCACCTTTCTAACGCCATCCTCCCACTTTATGGTAGGTTCCCACTTGTCCAACCATGCAAGCCCTAGGATAACTGACTCCTGCATTCCAGGGGCCACGATGAATCTGAGGAACTCATAGTGGCGGCCTATCACCAGTTTTACTAACTCAGTGATCTTTGTAGCCGGAGCTCCCCCAATTAGGGTTCCATCCACTTGCTCAAACGGAATGGGTTGTTTCAGGGGTCTGGTGCGTATACCTAGTTGCTCCACTATTGACATGCTGATTAAGCATCAGGTGCAGCCGGTATCTATAATCACCCCAACTTCCCCTTCTACCCCCGTTTTCGGTATTTGGAGTTTGGCTTTTATTTGGAAGGGGCGGATAGGTGCACTCACCATTGGGTCGTCTTCTGGGTTTCCTTCCTCTTCCTCCTCTGAAGTGTCCAGGGCGTTTTCAGTGGCTCCGCTCTCTGCCCCTGCTGGCTGTTGTGCCAGACGACTTTTTTCTGGGGGTTTTCTGGGGGTTTTCTTGACTGTGCTGGCAGGTGGTTGGTGTGGTTGTGGAACTGGGGCTGGAGCCCAGCATGTAGATGCCTGGTGGCCAAGCTGACCACAATGGTAGCACTTTATTTTGGGGCCCCAGGAACGAGGGGTTGGTGGGAGCTTTTCAGTTTGCTGCCTCTGCGTTCGGTGGGCTAACGGTTTTTTTTCAGGGGTTCTGGTACCAGGCTTTGGATAGGTATTAATCTCGTGGTCCAGTATGATTGCAGTGGTGTACCATTCTTGGATACGATCTGGGGTCCCCCTTACGGCACAAGCTTGTTTCAGTTTGGGATCTAAGGCCTTTTTGAACGTATAGACCAATAGTCTCTCTGGCCAGTAACGTAGTCTTCCAGCTATTCTCCGGAATTCCCAACTAATTCTTTGACCGGCCGACCCCCCTGTCGTAATTCCTGGATCTGGTCTTCAGCATCTACCTGTTGGGCCACATCGTAAAATCGGGCCCGCATCAGTTGGATGAACCCCGTTATGTCATCTAACTCAGGAGCTGCTTCTTCATGGAGTTCCGCTATCCATTGTGCTGCCTCTCCTTCATTCATCCCCTCTGCTATTTCTTGGATCAGTTCTCGATCCGTCAGGTATTGTGGGCCTACTTGGTCAACGTATGCCAACACTCGATTCATAAAGTAAGCTAGTTTGTCTCGGCTGCCATCATAGGTTGCACGGAACCTTGGGGGTGTGGAAGGAGGAGGGGGTGCTGGTGGTTGAACCGGAGCAACCTGTTGGCCTGCTGCTTGGGGTGGTAAGCTTCTTTGTGGGGCCACCCCCATCGGTTGGGCAAAAACCTGCTGAGGCATTGGGGGGGGGCTGGGCCCTGTGGTGGTCCCATTCCCTGGCTCTGCCTCTGAGCAGCTATTTGGGGTGGCGCCATTGGTTGGGAAGGGGCAGGCATCCACTGGCATTGAGCCCATCCATGACCCGGGAAGAAAGCCCAACCTGAATTGGCTTGATTGATGGGTCCAGAGCCATCGCTTTGCAGAGGGGGGGAGGTGAAAGTGTTCCAGGCCCCTTTCGGCTGGTTAGGTTTTACTTCCCAACTTTTTTTCACTCCAGGAGGGGGGGGGTGCTGATTCGCTGATGGCTGTGTGGAAAGAACCAAGGTCTCCGCTCCACTGCGCAGCAGTTTCTCTGCTGGGAAAGGATAATGTGGGCTTTGCTAGGCTCCACCCGGGTGGTTCTGGGGGCCCCAGGGGTTTTTGTTCACTCACATTTAGGCGTCGAAATTGGTCTGGAAGGCCCATCAAAGACTGGCTGTGTGATAGCGACTGAGATCTCCATTCATTTGCTCTCCTCCCCATGCTCCAGCCGTCTGTCAGAGTTCCCTTGGGGGGGCCCCCTCCTTCCAGCAGGCATTCCTGAGAAGCAATAAATCCCGAAACTTCCTCCCGCAGATCAAACTCCGTCTGTGAGGGAAATCTTGGTTTCGGTTCCTTTCGCCGGGCGCCCTGCTGAAGCTCCCTTTGCTTCGCCTCTGCCTGTTGAACTATTTCTTTAGAAGGTGCATAGATGGTTTCGAAAAAAATAAGTGATCCATCATCCTTAGCTTTCTCTGCTGCATTCTTTCCTTCCTCCATCTTCACTGAAATTTTGTCCTGCCCAGGGTTGGGTCAGAGCTGGGATTCAGTACCCCGATGAAAGAAAAATTTTTTAAGGGAGAGTTGAAATAATGTCAGCGTTCCAAATATCATGCAGAATTAAATCATTGTCCAAGGCAAAGTAGTCCTTAAAACTCCAATTTAATAAGACAGGCATGTTGGCATTATGCTGTTGAAATTTCAACTCTAAGGTACATCCGGTGAATTCCCCAAGTTAAAAGTTCATCATCTATCCCCACACCCCATAATTCATCACATGGTCCAATCTTCATCTTCCACGCTGGCATGTACACCCCTCTTCTTCCGGCCAGGTGTCGAGGTGCGGAGACAAAAGATGACCTTGAGCTTCTAAGAAATCCATAACAATACATTCCACAATCCTACTCCTTTCTATTCCCCCCTCCCAACTACTATACCAATGAAACAGCATAATATATATGTTTTAATTATGTGGCAGGCCAAAGATCCTAAAAGGAACAGAATTACAGGCCTGACAACTATATCCTTTACTTTTGTAAGTTTGACTATTATTATTATAATTTGTTGTGTGTTTCTAGCAAATAAGATTTGGTCTTGTGGAGAGCCAGAAGCCAATGCTGTAACCCTCCAAACCATATATAATCCTTACCCTCTCCCTGATGTGATGAATCTATAGGCAAAATGGAACTGTGTAGAAGGAAATCTTACTTAAAAATGTTTATTGTTTTTACAAAAAATTCTAGGAAAGGGGATGATGGGTGAAGTTACAAATTTTGACAGCTACATTATGCAGGAAATGGCACTCCCCCCAATTCTCATAACTTTCACTTATTAATACATTATATAGTTACTACTTTGCAATATTTTGACAGCATATTTTTACCTTATATCTTCAAGTAATTTCAATCTATTTTACATCAAACAAAAAAAATTCTCTGTATTAGCAATTGCATTATTTTTCTAATTCACTTTTGTGATCTAAGTTTTCTCAGTGTTGCCTCTTCTCCCCCCACCGGCAAGGCTCCGGCACCTCCTGTGTCTTGTGTATCCCGTGTAATGTCATCGGTTTTATCTAGGAGCACTTTGTTTTTTTTCCATGAAGGCCTCAGCCTCCATAGTTGTATTAATTCTAACTCTAGTGTCCTCCCAGAATATCAGCATACCTTCTGGCAGAAGCCATCTAAACCAAATCCCTTTCTGGTATAATTTCTTCAAATATTCTGCGAATATTTTTTTCTTTTATCTCTAACTTTCTTTGGGATTTGTTTCAGGATGACTATCTCTCTATCCTTGTATTTTAACACTTGCCCCCTTTGTGCACTCAGAATCTCATCTCTTGTAGTCTTTCTAAGAAATTTAATGTGAACCTCCCTTGGAACATTGTGTGTTCTAGCATATGCTGAATTGACTCTATAGGCCAGGTCAATATCTCATCCCATCTGTTGTCTGTCTTTTTTAATATATTCAGCCAATAGCTTTGTCATAATTTCTCTCAAATCTTCATCATCAGCCTCAATTACATTTCGAAATCTAAGAAAAAAAGACATCCTTTCAAACACCATTTTTATCTGATGGTTCTCAAGTTCTTGGTTTCCTCTCTGGACCTCCCTCACCTCCCCCCTCATCCTGGCCGTCCCCTCCTCCAAAACTTCCAATCTTTGCGTATTTTGAGCCGTTCGGTTTTGATTTTCTCTGAGCTGTTCGTTCATTTCTTTCAGTTGGTTCTTCAGTTCCTCCTGCCCCTTTAAGATCTTTTGGAGCATCTGTTGAGTTAAGTCCTCCTCTGGGGCCTTGGGCTGCAACAGAGATGTTAATGTCTGTTGCCCACTAGGGCTGGACGTTGAAGATGTAGAAGCAGAACCAGCAAAGCCTGGTTTCCCAGGTGGTGGTCTTTTCTGTGCCATTTTAATAGAAAAAGCTCAGAGATGTCTGTGTGCATACAGTAAGAAGGCAGCTGACAAAGTGGATAGCCAAGAGAGATCACGAGGCAGGCAGTCCAGACAGATAAAGACCTTTTCTATAGATCAAATCCAAACAATAAAGTCCATTAATCCAAGTCCAGGATATAGTATATCAAGAGATATCTCTGGGTGTCACGGAGACAAAGACAAAATAAATGCCAG
Organism: Natrix helvetica; assembly: GCF_964273705.1. NCBI lineage: Eukaryota > Metazoa > Chordata > Lepidosauria > Squamata > Natricidae > Natrix > Natrix helvetica. Next base: position 65,558,328 of record NC_138550.1, read on the forward strand.
CAGTTTCTGTGGGTGGAGTCAAATTTCAAAGTACATGAAGACAGCGGAAGTGTGCCATCTTGCCTTGCCAGCACCAGGATCAGAAGGCAACAAACCAAAAGTTTTTAAAGTTTTCAAAAAAGTCAGATCATCACCTCATTTCCACAATTGCAGCAAAGTATTTATCTGCTGTTTGCTATGAGTGTGATTTCATTCCAAAGCTCTCCCCCCCTCCTCCTCCTCCGGGGGAAGAGAGCAGTTTAAAGCCGCTTTTCCAAGGGGGGGAAATCCCCCTCCCTCCAGTCACACTTCCCAGGAGCAGATTGAGCGCTTTAAAAAGCTGGCAATCCTTTTTTTTTTGCAGTCAGAAGAGGGAACGGGGGGGGGGGGGGGAGATCTAGAAGGAAATCTTGTGTAAGGGAAAAGACCAGAGCTATGATAGTCTTTGACAAGGGAGGTAGATGGGGAACCAAAACAGCAGAAGCCCAGCTACATGGCGATCTGCATGACACACTTAAAAGACTGGAGATGAGCTGTCTCCCCATCGTTGGCCCCATAGCAGTTGGTGTAGAAATTATAGGATCACCCTCCTTGTGCATCAAATGATATCAGGAACCTGGCATTCCTGTGGGGTCACTATCAGAGGAACAATGGCCATCTGAAATGTACCTTGCCCCAGGAAAACCCTTATAGACCTAAAATTGACTTGCAGCATGTCTCCCTCTGCTCACAAGCTCTTCCAACAGAAAGTTACTTTCTCGCTCCCACCTCCACTTGTTTTTAACCAATGGGAGGGGAATCTGATCACTGGAAGGTGCCCAAGGCCATTCCAACCACCCCGACTTCCCGTTTGGCTTTCAGTACAATCCACTATGGGAGTTTGTGTTTACTTTCCCTCTGGAAACACCAGTTCCCAATATCTCTTTGAAGGGCCAGTCCTCAGGAATAAGCTAATGGATGCTAATCAAGAAGTTCCATTACAGCCCCTTACTGGTATGTTCCTAGCAGGAACCTTAAAAGTCTGGACTAATGAAAGGAACCTCTGAGCCCATGCCTTCTCCATGAACATCGGTGTATGTGTAGGAGAAAATGGAGTTTTCTTTCTATGTGGAAGAAATGCCTATCTGTGCTTGCCCGCTAATTGGACTGGCACATGCACCCTAGTACACCTCCTCCCCAAAATGGGGATGGTAAGTGGGGAACAGGCCCTCCCTGTACCCCTCATGGGACATGTCCAGAAAAGAATGTCGCTCCTAATTCCACTATTAGCAATCTTGGGAATAGGGACAGCAGTTGGAACGGGTGTAGGTGGAATGACCCATTCCATTACACAGTTCAGGCAACTGTTGGAAGAATTCCAAGAAAGCCTGAACCAAATTGCTGGCACCTTGGTTGAATTCCAGGACCAAATAGATTCCTTGGCAGCCGTAGTATTACAGAACCAGTGTGCCATAGATCTTTTAACTGCTGAAAAGGGTAGGCTATGTATATTCCTGGGAGGAGATTGTTGTTTCTATATGAATATATCAGGAGCAGTTGGGGTGGGGGGTGTCCAAGAACTACGAGATCGAGCTTCCTCTATTGGTCAAAAAGTACAAGGAACAGATGTGTGGTTCTCTTGGCTACCGGGAACAGGTTGGATCAAGCAAATGCTATTTCTCTTATTATGTGGAATCGCAAGTTTAGCCTTCCTCCCTTGCATAATACCCTTGCTTAAACAACTCGTTATGAGGTCTGTAAAAGAAATACTGGCTGAAAAGGAGTTAATGTTAATGGAAAGCCTAATCCCACATACCCTCAAGGAAGATGAAGTTTCAGATACTAGCTGTTATATTCAAATTGCACTCTTAGAAGTAGAGAAAGTGAGTGCGGAAGATAAGTCCTAAGATGTGTATTGCTTGTACTTTGCTTTTTTGCTATTATGTATCCTGCATGCTTATATTGTTAATCTAACAGGCTAGACTCAATTGTGGGTATTAATAGAGCCTAGAAGGGGGGGGGGGATAAAGTAGAATAAAATATGAATTAAAATATAAGAATGAAGACGTGGCATAAAAGGGACCAGGCACTTGAGGGGACTGGCCATTCATTCAGGTAGTCTCCCTAACTTCCGTCAGGCTCCTCTCCATGCTCTGTCTTCTCTGAGTCTTCCTGCCACCCAGTTTCGGGTCGGCGCTTGGGGCTCAGGATCCCAGACAGCACCCTGGATTTTGGGAGAGCTGGTAGTTACTTTAGATGGGATTCAGGTTAATGTCAGGGTTCCAAGTAACACCCCCAATGAAAGAAGCTTCCGAGGCTTGAGTTTCCTCAAGGTTCCGTTTTATCAGAGATGTCATATTGGCACATCTGAGGAAACCTGAATCTGAAAGTTTCCAGGTTTTCCCCACCCAAGTAAAAGTTCAAGACCCTGCCCAGCACCCATATGTCCATCACATGATCCAATCAGGTATCATCCAAGCCAGGAGTTACCTCCCAGTCATCTCATCACAGCTGTGGGACCAGTCGACCTTGACCTTCTAAGAAAGAATGTTATTATGGCTACATATCACCCACACTCTGTATAATCCTCCCTTCCAGTTTCCCACAGTAGAAAAAGTGGCAATCCAGAAGCCCCAAAGTTAAAAGATGGCTTCTAGGTTTAACAGATTCTGTAAGTTTCACATCATTTTTTGTGCTTTGGTAAAGTACTGGTATTCTTGCTTCTATTTAAGAAATCTTGTCTTGGTTTCCGGTGGTACCGTCGGCATTGAAGGATGCTCCTCAGGGAACACCAGCCCCGTGACAGAGTGTAAGCTGCTAGAACAGCGTAGATCAGCTGCCTAGCGGCTTGGAAACTCCCCCCTCATGAAAAGAAGGGGGTGAGCAGCCAGGTTAGGGTAGAGCTCCCCTTGACCCCCAGAAGCAAATCTGGGGTTTGAAGGGTGAGAGCTCCCCCACAGCCCAACAGAACTCCTCGTGCAGGACACTTCTGCTTTTGCAGAAACAAAACGTCACGACCACCCCTGCAATCAATGTTTTAATCTACATTTGAATAGGATGCAGGGAGAGCAAATACAAGAGTGATTACAATCGCAAGTACAAATATTTAACTCTGATGTGGAAATACTTCCTTCTGTTAAGATTAAGGGAACAAAAGGGAGATGGTGCCTGAATATCAAAGGGTGTGGTGAAAGTGAAACTTAAAAAGGATAGTATTTCTTAAGTGCCTGTTAATGTTGTTAAAAGATTCAAGAGCTCAAGATTAAAGAAAGCAGCATTAGTTTACTAACAAGCTATAAGATTTAACAAATCTGGGGAATAGGTGGACTTTTTGGACTTAATAATTTGGCTGTTGAAAAGTCTGGTTTGAATATTTGGAAATGGCTTCAAAACAAACAAAATTAAGTGTTTCCAAGAGCCTGGAAGCTCCCCAGCACAGACATAGAAATTGCAGTCTTTATTACCCCCAGTGGATACACAAACCTTGACACTTGAAGTCCTCCAAAATGCCTTAAAGGAACAAGCCGTTGTTTTGGAAGAAAAGATTGCAAATGCTTTTTAAAATGTGTCTGATGAAATGTCTGAAATTTAAGGATTTAATCCAAACCCACAACCAACAGATAAGAGAGGACATAGACGCACTTAAAGGCTTATCTGGTTATGTAACATCACTGGAGGATAGGGTGGAAGAAATTAATCAGTCTAATGTCAATTTGGAGAATAAAATCGAGGAGGCACAAAGTAAGATCGACAAATCAGAGGCAGAGGTTACAATCATACAATATAGAGTGATGGAAATTGCTTTGAGAATAAGGGGCTTGAAAGAAAATAATCAAGAAAATTTAAGAGAGATCTTTGCAGAAGCTTTTGCTCAATTGACTGGTGAATCAAAGGCAGAATGTGATTGGCAGATGGATAAAATTTACCGTGTTAACTCATGGATTGCCAGACAGAGACAACTACCAAGAGATATTGTAATCTACTTTGTCACCAGAAAAACTAGGAATGGATGATTTGGTTGTAACTCTAACCCAACCGGGGAAATCAGCTGTAGGTTTAATGAACATAATTACTCAATATGGTCAAGTATCTGGGTTTAAAATAAATCTAGGAAAAACAAAGCTGATAGTTAAAAATATGACTATAAATCAAAAAGAAGAATTGGAAAGAGTGACAGGATGTGAGATAGTTAAAAAAGTCAAATATCTAGGAGTTTATATTACAACCTCAAATATGAAATTAAATAAGTATAATTACGAACCATTATGGCATAAAATACAGACAGAGATGAATAAGTGGAAAAAATTACAATTGTCCTTACTGGGAAGGATAGCTGCGGTTAAAATGAATGTTTTGCCTAAGTTTTTACTTCTTTTTCAAATGATACCAATACTTTAAAAAGATGCAAATCTGGAAGAATGGCAGAAAAGTATTAATAACTTTGTCTGGGCAGGGAAGAAATCAAGAATAAAACTTAAAATAATGCAAGATATACTTATTATTTATTTTATTTATTCAACTTATAAGCCGCTCCCTCTCCTCGAAGGGACTCGAAAGAGGAGGTCTGAAAATGCATAACTTAAAATTATATTACGAAGCAGTAGTATTATCAACAATCAGTGATTGGATTAATTTAACAGAGGAAAGAATATTGAATATTGAGGGATATGATTTGGTATATGGTTGGCATGCTTATTTAATATATGACAAGAAGGTGGACAAGATTTTTAAAAGCCACATATTAAGGAATGCTCTATTGCGTGTCTGGAAAAAATATCAATACAAGTTAAATGATAAGATACCTATGTGGACAGTACCCAGACACGTGATAGAGAATATAAGTATAGAACAAAAACAGGACGTAATTTCATATAAAGAGCTTCTCAACATAGAAAGAAGTGTACCACAACTAAAATCCTTGAACGTATTAAGAGAGGAAAGGGTAATTCAAACCTGATTTCAGTATGGACAGTTACAGGCTAGATGGAAAAAAGACCAGAAAATTGGTATTATACAAAATGAAGATAATTTGGTAAAACAAATTAGGGATCAGAGTCAAATGCATATAAAAAGGTTGTATAATATACTGATAGAAATAGACTCGGAAAAAGAGTTAGTTAAAGATTGTATGATAAAATGGGCACAAAATTTTGAAGAACCAATAATGATGGAAACATGGGAAAAGATTTGGGTAAGAAATGTAAAATTCACACAAGCTCAAAACTTGAGAGAGAATTTTTATAAGATGTTTTATAGATGGCATTTAGATCCTAAAAAGTTAGCTTGCATGTATCCGAATTTACAACCTAAATGTTGTAGATGTGATTGTATTGACGCTACGTATTATCATGTATGGTGGACTTGTAAAAAAGTTAAAGCATTTTGGATAAAAATATGGTGGATCATTCAAAATATCCTTAAAAAGAGGATAAAGTTCATTCCCCAGCTGTTCTTGTTAGGTATAACCACAGATTGCACAGCTATAGAGACTAATTTGATTTTGAATTTAATAATGGCAGCAAGATTGTTGGTGGCACAGTATCGGAAGAGGGAAGAACTGCCTACTATTCAAGAATGGATGTTAAAAGTAGTGAACTTAGCAGAGATGGCCAAAATTTCAGCATATTTGAAGGATTCTTCAGATGAGAAATACAAGCTGGAATGGAAAAGATGGACTTACTACATTCAAAATAAATATCGGATTAAGAAATTCCAATTAGCTTATGAATAAACAAGGAATGTTACAGTTTATCTAAAGTTAGTTTAATAAAAGGGGAGTTAAAGTATAAGAGTTGATAGGATGCTATAGTTTGTTAGCTTATGTTAATGTATGATTGTTAAATGTTTATACCCTGTATTTTGCTCTGGGAGGTAGGGGGGAGGTAGGGTTGGGGGAGGGGGAGGGTTGGGGTGGAAGGAGGGAAGGGGAAGGGGAAATATTTGCAAAATCATTAAATTCTTTAATTAAAACAAAAGAAATCTTGTCTTGACAATTGAGGAGTAGGCATGATGATTTGCTGTCCAGTGCACTAATCTTTTCTTTCAGAAATTATACCAGCTGACACAGAACAGATATATGCTAATTTTGCCTTCTGGGAAAAGGGCAAATATGACACTTCTGCTTCAATAACTTTGGAGTCCATATCTGGCACAATAATTTTTATGTGAGTAGATGTAAGAGAGGATGAAATAAGCAAGATCATTTGCCAGAAACAAGTAGTCAAAAACAACGTCTCTGCTGATTGTGTTGACTTCCACTCCCAGAGAGTTCTATAAAGCATTATGGGGAAGAATATAAGTCTAAGTGCTATTGCTTTCCTATCCCAGAAAGGATCAAGAACATGCACATTATTGCCTTATGTATGAGAACAGTTATATCAGGGGTGTCAAACTTAAGGTGCGTAGGCCGCATCCAGCCAATGAATTGGCTAGATCTGGCCCATGGGGTTGCACTGATTGGCAAACTGGTGGCATCCAGTGTGTGTGTGCATGTGTGTGCGTGTGTTAGAGAGAGAGAGGGGGGAGGGAGGGAGGGAAATGGGCTGGCTGCTAAAGCAAGGTCATGGCACACACTTGAAAGTAAATCAGGAAGACTGTAATTGGGGGGGGGTCTATCTGTCTCACAAGAACAAAGAATGCTTATCAACAGGAAATATGCATGTGGAAAGCTTGTAGCAATTATAGATAGTTAGGAAGTTGATAAAACTAACAATTAGACAACTTGCAGACTTCAACTAAAAGTTAGGAATAGAGATGACCGGCAGCAAATGAAATGTGTATTAGATAACTCCTGGGACATTCATTAGCCAAGTCTTAGGAATGGGACAGCTACAGACCAATAGAACAAATTGTAAAATTATTGCTAAAATGTTTATTAGATGATATTTCTTGTTATCTCACCTTGTCCCACCTTCTCCTTTAGTGAAAATGTATAAAACTTACTTAATCCTTTGTTCTTGGTTCTTGGCCTTTTGACCAGGAACCCTTTTCCTTGGAGTACTCCAATAAAAAGCAATCAGAAAACCTGCACCTCATGTCTGGCATCTTTCATTGCTTCGGCACCAGGCTCAGACCCGAATTGGGGACAGAGAGAGAGGGGGGCACAAACACACACAGAAACAGGTTGGATCTTTCTTTCCTCCTGCCACCTGCCACCCCCCCCCCAACCAGAGATCCCTGGAGTCCCACCCCAACCCTGCGTGTCTCATACAGGCATCATTCACATGATTGACGTAGAGGTGGCCACTCCAACTCAGTCACATGACCACCCCCAGCCATTTTCACCAGGTCATTAGGAAGAACCTGTTGTTAAATTATTTGAATCCCACCATTGGTAGTAAAACTTTATTATTCAGGTTAAATTGTTGTGTTGGCACTTTGCGATAAATAAGTGGGTTTTGGGTTGCAGTTTGGGCACTTGGTCCCTAAACGGATTACTATCACTAGTATATACTCTTAGATATATACAATAGATACTATGGTTTCCACCAAGGTCCTCTGTTCCGGCAGGAACAGAGGTTTGATTCTATTGGTCGAAGGGTCTGACAGCTCCCTATAAAAGGGCTGCTGTCAGACTCAGGGTTTTGCTGGATTGTTCACACTTGTTACATTAAATAAATAGCTGTTGTTATTGTTAGCTGTTGTTATTGTTAGCCTGTGTCTGCCTATCCATTGCCCGATCTAACACTGGCGACGAAGGTGGGATTGGAAGGCAATTAGGTAAACCAAAAAGAGCACAGAAATCCAGCAAGTATATCCAGCCCAGAGCTCGGCACGGTTTCAAGTGGTCATTTTTGAGCGGGAAACTCGAATCGCCCTCTATACGCAAAATGGCTATGCACGCCCCACCAACTCCGTATGATCCAGTCATTGAGCACTGGGAATCATACAAGCTTCGATTTGACTGCTTCCTAGAGGTGAATGACCTCATGGGCCTGCCTGACGGCTGGAAAAATAACATGTTCCTTGGATACTGTGGCCAGGAAGTGTTCGAGACGGCAAAGAACCTTTCGGAGCTGACACCGCTGCAATTGGTCACCTGGTCTGTGCTCCAGCAGACGCTGAAAACCCACTATGCGCCGAAGCTGTCCAAGCACATTCGCTGGCATGAATTCAATATCAGAAACCAGAGAGAGGGCGAAACGATAAACGAGTATGTGGCGCCACTCCGTAAGGCTTCTGCATATTGTGAGTTCAAAGACCTGGATGAGTTGATTCTGGAGCGCATAATATGCGGCGTATGGGACATTAGTTTACAGAGGAGATTGCTGACAAGGTCAAACCTCACTCTGCAAATCGCCCTGGATGAAGCTAGGGCATCAGAATTAGCCGTCAAATCGACCAAGGCATTGCAGTGCCAAAGCGCGACCTCAGAAGCATGGAAGAACACACACGTTCATCACGAGGTCACAGAGCCCGAGAGTTCTGAGGAGGAAGAAGATGACAGCTGCCGCATGCGCAGTAGCTTCCCCCAGCCGGCATGCAAATTGAAGCAGCATCTCCCACCTTGCGCTAGCTGCGGAGGAGACCATGCCAGATCGGGGTGCCGTTTCTGAGACACAACCTGTCAGTGCTGCGAACGGACGGGGCACATTGCCATGGTGTGCCAGAGCGAATTCCCTGCCACCGCCTGGCAGCCTAAAAGCGCACCACACTGCCAGCCGAGGCCCAGCCAAGGGGTCTGGCAGAAGCCACCAAGGCATTCCGAGGGGGACAACAGAGTCACCCACCACACATTGATCGGACAAGTCCGCACCAGGTGACCAAAAAAGCTGAGGGTCACTGTCCTCAGAGATTCTCCATGTGAAATGGAGATCGACACAGGGTCCTCTCTGACTATTATACCATGGTCGACCCTGAAGAAGGCTATCCCTAGCCTCACAAAGCAACACCTTCACATCCCTGACATCCGCCTACGTGATTACCAGGGGAACCGGGTCCCCATCGTGGGCCAAGACACGTTCTGGATAAACTTCAAACAGTTCAGCGGAAAACTTCCAGTGACAGTGATCAGCGGCAACCTGCAAAGCCTCCTAGGGCTGGATTGGTTACAAGCCCTGGGCCTCGAGGTAACCGGTATCAATGCCGTGATGAATGCTCCCACATCGCACGCTCCAAAGGACGAAGGTGCTGAGGCCATATTTAAGGACTTCGAGGATGTCTTCGGCACCGGTCTGGGTAAGTATGTGGGGACCCCAATTTCATTCAATTTGGACCCCAACATAGCCCCAATAAGGCTAAAACCCAGGAGAGTGCTCTCCACCCTAAAATAGACCGGGAAATTGACAAGCTCGTAGGCCAGGGAATACTAGAGCCAGTTGATCATGCACGCTGGGAGACCCCTATAGTGACACCTGTCAAATCTGATGGGTCAGTCCACATCTGCACAGACTACAAATGCACAATTAACAAAGCGCTACATCAAAGCGCCTACCCTGTACCCATTGTACAGCATCTCCTCCATTCACTAGGCCCGGGGAAAATTTTCGCGAAATTGGACATGGCACAATTGCCTGTAGATGGTGCTACGGCAGAGGTCCAAACCATTGTGATGCACAGGGGTGCATTCAAATGTCATCGCCTGCAATTCGGCATTAGTTTCGCCCCTTGACTGTTCCAAAGCATCATGGAATGGCTTTTGCAGGGGATTCCAGGAGTCGTCCCCTATTTCAACAATATCTTGGTATTGGCTGCAAACGAGGTGCAACTTTTGAAATGAGTACGAACAGTTTTGGCCAGAATTAGAGAAAAAGGCCTCCGTCTCAAAAAAGGAAAATGTCAAATAAGTGTGCCTAGGGTTGAATTCCTAGGGTACTTTATTGACAGCTCTGGGATTCACCTGACCTCACAAAAAATCAAAGCCATTCAGGATGCCCCTACACCTCGCAATCAAACCAAGCTGCAGGTGTTCCTTGGCTCCTTAACTTTTACAGTGTTTTTCTAAAACAGAAAGCCACCATTGCTGAACCCCTACACCGTCTCCTGGCCAAAAACACAAAGTGGACCTGGGGAAAAGACAAGGCTGCCACATTTGCCGCGGTAAAATGACTCCTGTCGGCAGATTCTTTCCATCCAGTACAGACAGACCCTGCCATTGGTGCTGACCTGCGACGCTTCACTGTTTGGTGTCAGCACCGTCTTCAGCCACTGCATGCCCAATGGAACTGAAGCCCCTATAGTGTTTTACTCCAGGACCCTATCCGCCGCAGAACGGAACTCCAGCCAGTTGGACCGTGAGGCTTTGGCTGCTGCGGCTGGAGTAAAAAGGTTTCATGAGTATTTCTATGGGTGGGACTTTGAACTAATTACGGATCACAAGCCACTCTTGGGCTTGCTGGCTGGGGACCAACCAACTCCTGTGTCTTTATCTCCACGGATGACCAGATGGACCATTTTCCTGCCTATTCCTACCGTCTCACCCACCGACCTGGCTCCACTTTGGGGCATGCCGATGCTTTAAGTCACTGCCCACTGCCAGAACCTCTTGCAGACCCTACCCCCAAGATGCCATTCCTGCTGATTGACTGTTTGGAGACTGGTCCTGTCTCGTCCAGCGATGTTGCCCGCTACTCCGCAAAAGGTTCCACCATCAAACAAATTTTGAACTGGGTGTGGAGAGGGTGGCCCGAGGGGCCTGTTGGGTCTGATTTCAAAATGTACTATTGTAAGTGTGATGAATTGTCTGTTACTAATGGCTGTTTGCTGTGGGGGGACCGGGTCGTTGTTCCACCCAAACTGCCCATTGCAGTATTAGAGACTTTACACGTAGGGCATCCTGGAATTGTCAGGATGAAGTCTTTGGCTAGGAGTTACATGTGGTGGCCTAACATGGACAGGGAGATCAAAGAATGGGTGCAATTTACTCAATAGATGGCTGCACTTAAATTTTGAGTGGAAATGAAAGGGTAGATTTAACTAACCAAAAGTTTGCTGTATTTCTATTTAGATTTAATTAAATACTACATGTTAACATTGATAGACCTGAAGTTTCTAAAGCCCTATATAAATAAAGTGACGTGGCATTGGGGTGTGGGATTCTTCTCTTATGTTCAAACTGGCTAATAGTAATTCATTAAAGTGGTATAATAGCTTTGAATATCTAGAAACATGTCAGTTTGCCTGTTAGAATATTAGCAGGCAAGCAGAGATGGAAGGGCTTTTTGTTTAGGTTTGAATTTACACGACATAATAAAATATATAAAATTGTGCACAGCATGGAAATAATAGCTATAGAAAATTTTTCTGTAGTGCTTGTTACAAAAAAAGCTGTGCCATTCACTAAAAATAAATGTACGGACTGTAAGTTTTGATTAAAAAGGTGTTTCTGTATAGTGCATTGTTAAATCTACTGCCATGAAATAAAGTGTTAGCCACCAGTTTAGGCAGTTTTAAGAAGAGACAGGGAAAATTAATAAAGGAACAGGTATTTTTTGTGGTATTTATTTTACATTAGTATATTTATGTTAACTATAAAGTTACTATTTGCTATAGTCCATCATTTAAATGTCACTCATAGTCAAGGCAAAAGGCTATGACAAAAGAAGTCCCCTCTTAAAATTCCAACTCTAACAATAACAAATCATTATAAATTAGTCTTCTGAACCAGCTTCTCACTTGCAGATTTCAAATCTTAAATGCCACTTGTGATGGAATCATAGTGGAAGAAGGCTTTCTGTTTGAAATCATGAAATCATTGAAAGACTTCTACATAGTGGAAGAAGGCCTACGTTCTTTTTTAAAACATCTGGTGAGATTCTGGTGAGTAGATAAGTCTGAGCTGAATAAGCAAACTTCAAATGATCATGTAAACTTGTGTGACTGAAAAATCCCAATATTTGATTTTGATGAATTGCCTAGGTATGGGTAATATTTAATTTTCCTCTGGAAATTAGTTTTGAAACTAAGTAAGCTTAGTTAGCTTAAGCTTAGTTAGTAAGCTTCCGGGGGAATGGCGGCTGACTTCTGAGCTCCAAAAATGTTCCGGAGCTCTTTGACAAGGGAGGGGTTGCTGCCGACCCTTTTTCCACCTTTTGGGCCGGGTTTGAGCCTCAACGACCACCCTGGCTTTCTTTGAGACCTAATTTGGTCCGTCAGGGTGGCGAATAGCCAGAGGGAGATTAAGAAAGCACTGGCTGACCTGGGGATTGCAGTTGGAATTGGAATTGGAGACCGATTATGGCGGCGGCGGCGGCGATGGCGGTAACGGAGCTGACGGTGGCGGCGACGGTGGGGGCACTAGTAGAGGAAGAACGAGACGTCGTCACCAAACAAGACGCCAAAATCACAAAAAAGCCCCCCTGCGGCAGCAGAAGTGTCTCAGGACGCCGAATAGAGCGGTGAGAGCCATCGGAGGGCAGCGCGAGTACGGAGGGAGGCCCGTGACGCAGGATGCCGACGGAAGGCCTTCGAGAGGGCCGTAAGTCAGCTGGAACGGCATCCGGACCAGGAGGGGAGGCAGGTTGAGGCCAGGACTAGCCGCTGGAAGCTGTGCTGTGTGCTGGAGCCAGGCAGAAAGAGGAAGAACTGTGACACTTATGGCACTAGGGGCAGAGTAGGGCTTGTGCTGGAGACAGGCAGGAGCCCCCCCCACCTGGCAGACTAAGATTTATTGCCCCCCCACCTGGCAGACTAAGATCTATTGTTCTTTTGCAAACTACCTGCCATGGCTTGTGCCCAGGTGCCCCTGATGACTAGAATCTGCCCGTTTAACATCTGGTATCCTGTTGACTTCCTGCTATTTATGACTTATGGCGTTTCACCTGCCGGGCTATTCCTACTACCTCTCCCCCTCTCACCCTCGCCATCTGCTATTTTATAACAACTAGCTACTACAAACTATCTGCCCTCTTCCGCCCACAATGGACCGCACCCAGGCCTCCATCTATTTATTTATTATCCATCTTCCAACTGATCACCTGACCAACATAAGATCTTCCCACTTAGTTATGATCATGGACATTGCTTCCCTCCCATTAGATCCTGGCTTACTGATTTTAACATCAACAGCACCCTGACCTTGTCATAGCTTTTTATCATTACGTACTCGAGGTCGGACTTGCTCCTGCTGCGAGAGTCCCCCCTCTCGCAGGCATGACCCTTTGCCCCCTCCGGGGCCCACCTTGATGACGGGTTTGTGAACCCAGAGAGGTGGAGGAAGCGCAAACTTAGGGTTTTTTTAATGAAATGTTTTTTATCCTTTTTAGGGGGCTCCAGGGTGGGGGAGTGGGTTAATCAGGCCAGGAGAGGGACCAGTGCCAGGCGAACAGGTGAGTCCAGGAGGGAAGTGAGTGTAGTAGGGGGGGGAGGGAGAATGACACTTCAACAGAGGGTTGCCCTATTACAACAGTCGTAGGGAGGGGTGGGTGCGAGGGCAGAAGAAGATCTCGTAGCCGGTTGGGAGACCGTGGCTGTTGGACACGCCCAGTCGTCTGTACCAACCCCCGCAGCCTAGGTGGCCAGGAACTACAGAGCCAGGGCCTGAGGCTGATGTTTTGCAATGCAAGGTCCGTGACCAACAAGGCCCCCCCTCATTAATGAGTTGATCTCAGAGGGGGAGCTGGACCTTGCAGGGATAACGGAGACCTGGTTGGGCAACGAGGGTGGCTTACCCCTCGTTGAGATGTGCCCACCGGGTTTCCGTGCATTCCATCAGCCCTGGGCCCTGGGTAAGGGTGGTGGGGTGGTGGTAGTTATACGGGAGGATCTGGAGCCAAGAGAGTTCACTGTACCTCAGATATCCGGGTGTGAGTCCCTTGGTGTGAAATGGGGCCCAGGGAGGCAGTGGGGTCTGCTGATTGTATACTTGGCTCCTCGCTATGCATCAGCAGCCCTGCCCGAGCTTCTCGAGCTGATCTCAGAAACGGCAGTTGAGACCCCCAAACTTATGGTTATGGGGGATTTCAACTTGCCGTCGACGGGGGAAGTGTCCGAGGTGGCTCGGGAGTTCATGGCTTCCATGACAGCCATGGACCTGACCCAATTAATTCAGGGCCCCACACACGAGGGTGGTCACACGCTGGACCTTGTTTTTGTATCTGAACAGTGGACGAGTGATCTGGGAATAGGGGATGTAGTTATTACCCCCCTGTCATGGTCAGATCACTCATCTCTCCGGCTCGACTTCCCTGGCGCTACCCCCCACCGCGGGGAGGCGGAACCAGACTGTCCAAGCTGGTACCGCCCCAGGCGCCTGATGGAACCGGATAGATTCCAGACGGAGCTTGGGCCACTTCCTGTAGACCTGACACGCTCTCGGTCGGAGGACCTAGTGACCGCCTGGAATAGGGCGACTGCCAGGGCCTTGGACCGGGTTGCACCTTTGTGGCCTCTCCTATGGCAATGAACCACCCTGGCTCCTTGGTTCACCGAGGACCTGAGGGTGATGAAACGCCATAGGAGACGCCTAGAGAGCAGGTGGAGGTCCTCGCGCTCCGAATCTGATCGAACACAGGTAAGAGCCTATTCACGGACTTACCTTGTGGCATTGAGAGCGGCCAAACGTAGACATTGCGCCGCTCTTATTGCGTCCGCTGATAACTGCCCTGCTGCCCTGTTTCAGGTAACCTGCTCCCTCTTATTACAGAGGCTGCGGGAAGCGCCTTTACAGGGCAGAGCAGAGGAGTTTGGAGAATATCTGCAGGATAAAATCGCTCAGATCCGGAGTGGATGGGCCCCCTTCAGTGGACCAGAGGAGTCATCAGCAGCGAGTCTTGAGAGACCATTCTGGGAGGAGTTTGATTCTGTTGCCCCCGAGGATTTGGACAGGTTGCGTGGACGGCTGCGACCCACTACATGTTTATTGGACCCGTGCCCCTCCTGGCTGGTACTGGCATCCTGGGAGGTGACACGAGGCTGGCTCCTGGGCCTAGTGAACGCCTCATTGGGTGAGGGGTCCCTACCGGCCGCCTTGAAAGAGGCGGTGGTGAGGCCCTTACTCAAGAGGCCTTCCCTGGACCCGATGGAACTAGCTAATTATCGTCCTGTCTCCAACCTTCCCTTTTTAGCGAAGGTTGTAGAGAATGTGGTGGCACAGCAGTTTCCGCGACACCTGGAAGAAACCGATTATCTAGACCCGCGCCAGTCCAGTTTCCGACCCGGTCACAGCACGGAGACGGCCTTGGTCGCGTTGGTCGATGATCTCTGGAGGGCCAGGGATAGGGGTTGTTCCTCTATCCTGGTCCTATTAGATCTATCAGCGGCTTTTCATACCATCGACCATGGTATCCTATTGCACCGGCTGGAGGGGATGGGAGTTGGGGGCACTGTTTTGCGGTGGTTCGGCTCCTACCTCTCCGACCGGACGCAATGTGTGTTGGCAGGGGGGCAGAGGTCAGCCCTGAGGTCACTCACTTGTGGGGTGCCGCAGGGGTCGGTCCTCTCGCCCCTTCTGTTCAACACATATGTGAAGCCGCTGGGTGAGATCATCCGTGGTTTTGGGGTTGGATACCATCTGTACGCTGATGACACTCAGCTGTACATTTCCACCCAAACCACCCCAACGAGGCTGTCGAAATGATGTCCCGGTGCTTGGAAGCCGTACGGGTCTGGATGGGGGACAACAGACTTAAGCTTAACCCCTCCAAGACTGAGTGGCTGTGATTACCGGCGCCTCGGTTCAACCAGTTGATTCCATCACTGGCCATAGGGGGCGAACAACTGCCCCCTGTGGAACGGGCGCGCAATTTGGGCATCCTCCTAGATGCCCGGCTGTCAATGGATGACCATGTGGCAGCCGTGGCAAGGGGGGCGTTCCACCAGGTTCGCCTGGTGCGCCAATTGCGCCCCCTATTGGACCGGGATGCCCTACGCACAGTCACTCATGCGCTGGTGACGTCTCGTCTGGACTACTGCAATGCTCTCTACATGGGGCTCCCCTTGAGATGTACCCGAAGACTACAGCTAGTTCAGAATGCGGCCGCGCGGGCCATCATGGGGAGTACTAGGTACTCCCACATAACACCTTTCCTGCGCGAGCTGCACTGGCTGCCTGTGGTTTTTTGGGTGCGTTTCAAGGTGTTGATTACCATCTTCAAAGCGCTCCATGGCACAGGGCCTAGTTACCTGCGGGATCGCATTCTACCACATACATCCCTGCCACCAATTCGCTCACACAGGGAGGGACTCCTCCGGGTGCCGTCCACCAAGCAATGCCAACCGGCGGTGCCTAGGAGTAGAGCCTTCTCTGTGATGGGCCCAAACCTCTGGAATGACCTCCCCCCCCGATATTAGAACTACTACCGACTTCCGCTCCTTCCGACAAAAACTTAAGACTCACCTGTTCCGACTAGCCGGCCTGGCCCACTTATAGTTCTACTCTTACCTCCTGGCGGATATTTTATTTGGGATAGCTTTTAAGGTTAATGTTCTTAACTTTTTAAATTTTTTATAAATTTTTAATCTAACTTAACTAAATTGTACAGGGAACTTCTACTACCTCCTCCAGTCCTATGTTTAATTTATTTATTGTATACTTATAACATGTATATTTACTGTTTAACTATTTTAATATGACTGTACACCGCCCCGAGTCTCTTTTGAGAGAGGGGCGGTCTAGAAATCCAATAAAGTTAAGTTAAGTAATAGAAAAGGGAGAAGTATCTGAAATATTTTCCTGAATATACCAATTGAATTATTGTACTAAATAGGAAACTTTTAGAAAAATATTGGCTGTTCAATTTCTTTTAATATATATTCTTTTTATCTAAAATTCATTTTGTTCACTCATTTTAACAATTATAAAAACATGTAATACATTTTGGAGCCTTTTCCTTAGATACTGAATATTGTATTAACTATGGGTTGTATACAAGTTGCTAGGTTGGAAAAAATAAATCAGAGTCTTAGAGCCTTTGAGTAGGGAAAAATGTTCTGGCCTTGAAATTTAGAATCACAAAGATTACATATAAATGAAGACTTATATGGCCATGTATTGTTATGATCATTCTGAATTGCCACACTTTGAATGAAAACAGATTTAACAAAGAAAAAAATTGTGCAAAGTGAGAATGGTAAAAGCAGAGCTGCTATTGTTTGTCACTATTGAAAGCAGCATAATAAACCTTTCCTACCCTAAAGAATTATCTGCAGATCTTTAAAGAGTTTATTTCTCATCCACTTGACTCACCTTCAGTGTTCTACAATTCTGAAGAACATTATAGTGCCCTTTATATTTCTAGTGATGCAACTGTGCCCAGATCCCAAAATATTTGCAACAGAATAATACATTCCTGTATTATAATAATATAGTATTCTTTCCATACTTATTAACACTGTCAACTTAACAGCACCTATTTCCTAATGAGGAAATGTCACTTCAAGTTTTCAGGGACTGATGTTGGAGAAGGAATAATTTTAAATTGTTGAAAAAGTAAAAGTACCAACTCTGAGAAAGTTCTGCATGGCCTTGTGTCAGACGTGCCTCATTCAAAATTCAAGAAAGGAAACCCCAAACTCCTTTGTTTTAGAGAAAAGGTACTTTTACTGAATATGAAGTGAAAGCAGCAAAAGTAAAGCAAGATCTGAGGCTAATTGTACATATCAAAAGTTTACCCAAATCTCTCCCCTCAACAACCCCAAGTTAAATGTCCAATCTCCAGCCCCCAGGGGTGTCATGTGGGGTGCATTTCAGGTGGCCTCATTCATCTGGTATACAGAGACAGTTGACCTTGACCAGACCCAGACATGCACATTCAGCATGCACAGAAGATGGTGAGAACAAAACTCCCTCCTCATCCCAAGATATCTCCTCCAGCACGATTACCCTCCCAAATACCAAAATCCCTCCCTCCCTGTTACTATGGCAGCTGATAGCAAGCAAGCAATATAGAGGCTGACATTCAGCCCTCCTGCAGAAGAGGTGTTAGCTCTGAAGGGAAACAAAAACATAGAAAAACAGAAACAGCAAGAATATTACTACAATCTAATCAAGGTTTATCACGGTATTTAGAATGAAACCTCTGCAAACGTTTTGGGGCCCTAACATCTGATGTAAGGGCTCCTCTCCTAACTTAAGAAAGTGAAGACTTTTGAAATGGATTATTTCAAAAGGAACCTTTAATTAAGAAGAATGGAAGCCGTTAACGCAAAGCAACATCTGAATCCCTTCAGGCAATGCAAGTGGAATTAAAGTAATAGTGACCTCTCCCCTTTATTCAGAATGCAGTTTCTGACCAATATATAAGTGTGAAAATGTTTCCTTTACCAACTGCCCTGAGAGCCGAATAAACATACATTCCCATGGCTATCTTTCATTAGACATTAAAGTAAGGTATCCCACATGGTCATCATAAACATCCCTCCAGAGATACTGAGATCTCCGTCCTTCCGGCGCCAGGAAAGCAGTTGTAAATTATCAGTTGTCATAGGCACCTCCAATAAATTGACTCCGAGGGCCCCCTCCTCCCAATTGAATGGCAGTATCATGTTTAGGGATCTGACATGCTGCCGTTCCTTAGAAAAAGGGGAGATCCACCTGTGAAAAGATCAAACAGAAATTCCATCATAGTATTTTAACAAGGTTTGTCAGGATATTGGGAGTGAATTTTTTTCAATAACATGGTGTTTAGCTACCCATTCATTTTGGGATGAATGTAAATGCTTCCAAGCAACTAAGTATTGGGTTTTCCCCCTGTGGGTCCTAGAGTCAAGGATTTCCTTAATTTCAAAATGTTGTTTGCCTTCTATCATGATAGGAACAGTGGTGTAGATGCAGGTGGTCTGAGGGATGAGCTTACTTTTTGTTTGAGTAAACTAATGTGAAACACTGGATGGACTTGCCTGAGTGTCTTTGGAAGGAGTAATTCTACTGTTACTGGGTTGGGAAAGGTCCAATGAAATTTGGCCTAATTTCTTTGATGGCTGCAATGACTTCGGTAATTTTGCAGATAAGTATACTCTATCTCCAACATGGAAAGATTTGGGGTCTACTCTTTTCTTGTCAGCTTGAATTTTAAAAGACTCTCTAGCTTCTTTCAAAGCTAATTTAACTACTGGCCATGTGTTTGTTAGGGTGTCTATCCATTCTTTAAGTGAGGGGACAGTGGGTTCTTCTGTGGGTAGCTCAGGCATGGGGCTGAAATCCTGGCCTGTTGCTACTCTAAAAGGGTGAAACCAGTGCTTGAGTGCACAGCATTATTGAAGGCCACTTCCGCAAAAGGTAAAAGATCAGCCCAGTTATCCTGTTGAAAATTAATAAAACATCTGAGATATTGTTCTAGAACTGAGTTCAATTTTTCAGTCTGACCGTTAGTGGCCAGATGGTGACTGGAGCTCAATCCTTGGGTGGTGCCAAGTATGATTCCAAAATTTTGAGGTGAATTGTACCCCTCTGTCGGAGATGATTCTCTGCGGGGCTCCATGAAGGCGATAAATGTGTATCAGGAATAACTTGGCTAGACTTTTGGCAAGGTATAAAATGTGCCTGTTTTGAAAACAGGTCTGTTACAACCCAAATGACAGTATTCCCTGCGCTTTCTGATAGTTCGACAATAAAGTCCATAGCAATCTCCTTCCAGGGTGCTGAAAGTTCAACTACCTTCTGTAACAGTCCTGGGATTTTCCCTTGGCGTCTTTTAGCTGCCACACAAATAGGACATCTGGCTACATAGCTCTCTATGTCCTTTTTTAGTGATGGCCACCAAAATTGCCTTTTAATTAGGTGTAAAGTTTTTACAAAACCAAAGTGTCCAGCTAATTTGGAGTCGTGGCACCTTTCCATTAAGTGTAGTCTTTGGCTAGCTGGAACATACAACTTCCCTCCCACCCAAGCTAAGTTATCTTTCATTAGGCAGCTGGCTTTGTGGCTCAAAAACCATTCATCGGTGGTTAAAGCTTGTTTAAAAGTTTGGGTGGTGTCATTGTCCTTCAAAGTTTCTTGTTTTTCCTGGGATCTAGTAGTTACTTTAGCGGCTAGTTGATTGTTTTGTATCATGGGTTTGATTAAACCATTTAAAGTACTCTCTACTTGTTTTGGAGAGAGTTTCTTTGGGGTCTTTAGGGCTTCTAAATTTTTATGATCAGTCCATATTTCAAAGGGGATCTGACTCCCCTCTAGGAAATGCCTCTTGGTTAAAAGACCCCGCCGAACTGCATAAGCCCCTTTCTCCCAAATGGGCCACCTTTGCTCAGATTCATTCAATTTTTTGGATGTGTAAGCGCATGGTTGTAATTGGTCTTGCTCATTTTTCTGAAGAAGGACCACTCCTATTGCCACATCGCTAGCATCTGCTTGTATGACGAACAGTCTCTCTGTGTCTGAGTGGTTTAGGATTGACTCTGCTGAAAACAGCTGTTTAAGTTTTTCAAATGCAGCTTGGCATTCCATTGTCCAGTTCAAAGGCTGCTTCGGTTATGGGTTACCCTCCCCCTTCGTTTTTAAGAGCTTGGTGATGGGGAGAGCAATCTGGGTGAAAGCAGGGATAAAGAGGGGGTAAAAGTTGGCAAATCCCAGGAAGCTTTGCAACTGTTTATGTGTTCTGGGTGGTTCCCAGTCAAGTACCAATTGCACTTTTGAAGGATCCATTTCTATGCCCTGATGTGAATGCGGTATCCTAGGTAATCAATTTTTTATTGGTGGAATTTGCATTTGGAGAGTTTAGCATAAGGTTTTGCAGAGCGAAGTTTGTTCAGAACTGCCTGGACTAGTTTTACATGTTCTGTCTTGGTCTCAGAATATAACAAAATGTCATCTGTTAGATACCAGAAACATTGGTAATTTTTTACATCAAGGTCCTCTGTTCCAGTGGGAACAGAGATTCAATCTGATTGGTCAAAGAGTCTGACAGCTCCCTATATAAGGGCTGCTGTCAGACTGAACCTTCACTGAATTGTACATAGTTGACTTGTGCTAATAAATAGCTGCTTGTTACCCTGAAGCCTGAGTGTGCTTTCATTCACCTAATCTAACACTGGCAATGAAGGTGGGATTGGAAGGCAACTAGGCAGACAAAAAGAGCACGACAATCCAGTAAGTCAATCCAGCCCAGAGCACAGTGCAGCATTGAGCAGCCATCTTTGAGTGGCAAATTCAAACGTGGTCAGGAACACAAGATGACAATGCACACCCCACCGACTCTGTACCCAGCCACTGGACACTGGGAATCCTACATGATGAGGTTCAATTGCTTCCTTGAAGCCAATAACCTCATGGGCCTTTCTGAAGGCTGGAAAAAGAATATGATCCTGAGCTACTGCGGACCAGAGGTGTTCGAGATGACGAAGGATTTGTCTGAGCCAACACCACTCCAATCGGTCGCTTGGTCGGTTCTACAACAGAAACTGAGGACACACTACGCTCCCAGACCGTCTAAATATGTCTGGTGGCACGAATTCAACATCCATAACCAAAAAGAAGGGGAATCCATCAACAAATATGTTGCGGTGCTCAGAAAGGCCGCAGCATACTGTGAGTTTAGAGAGCTTGATGAACTACTACTTGACCTCATCATATGCGGTGTTAGGGATATTGGCCTGCAGAGGAGGTTATTAGCAAAGACTAATCTTACTCTCAAAATTGCCCTAGACAAAGTCAGGGCTACTGAGTTTCAATTAAATCAGCGGTTCTCAAATAGTGGGGCGCGCCCCCCTGGGGGGGGCGCGAGGCTCCGTAAAGGGGGGCGCGAAGGCTCCCTTTCCATCTGGGTGCAACGGCGGCGGCGTGGGCGAGGCATAATATATCCCGGCTTGAAGTGGCAGCGCTGGGGACTGCTCAGAGACTCATCAGAGCCGCGGGCTGGATCTGTGCAAGAAGCCTGCTCGGGCGGGGGTGGGAGGGAGGGAAGCATGGCTGTCCCAGGCTTCCCTCCCTCCCCCCCCAGCCCAAGCAGACTTTTTGCACAGCTCCAGCCCGCGGCTCTGATGAGTCTCTGAGCAGTCCCCAGCGCTGCCACTTCAAGCCGGGATATATTCTGCCATGCCCTCGGCGGCGTCTTTATGCAGGTAGCTCGCCTCCCCGCCAGCAGCTCCACCGCCAACATTTCGTCTGGAAGCGGAAGCGCAACAGCCGCTGTTGGGGAAGGGACAAAGGGGCGGCGGTCGCCCGATCTTGCCACCCCCACCCCTTCGCCCCTGGTAACGGCGACTGTTGTGCTGCTGCTTCCAGCTGGGATGCTGGAGGAGCTGCTGGCAGGGAGGGAGAGAAGAAAGGGAGGAGGGAGTAAGGATAGACAAGCAAGAGGGAAAGAGGAAAGAAGGCAAGCAGGCAGGAAGGAGGCAGAAGGAAAGAGGGAAGAATGGAACTGGAAGGGAGGCAGGGAAGGAGGGAGGGAGAAAGGAAGGATAGGAGGATAGGGAAAGAGGAAAGAAGGCAGGCAGGCAGGGGGAAAGAGGAAGGAGGGAACTGGAAGGGAGGCAGGAAGGAAGGGAAGGAGGAAGGGAGGGTGGAAGGAAGGATAGACAAGCAAGAGGGAAAGAGGAAAGAAGGCAAGCAGGCAGGAAGGAGGCAGAAGGAAGGAGGGAAGAATGGAACTGGAAGGGAGGCAGGGAAGGAGGGAGGGAGAAAGGAAGGATAGGAGGATAGGGTAAGAGGAAAGAAGGCAGGCAGGCAGGGGGAAAGAGGAAGGAGGGAACTGGAAGGGAGGCAGGAAGGAAGGGAAGGAGGAAGGGAGGGTGGAAGGAAGGATAGACAAGCAAGAGGGAAAGAGGAAAGAAGGCAAGCAGGCAGGAAGGAGGCAGAAGGAAGGAGGGAAGAATGGAACTGGAAGGGAGGCAGGGAAGGAGGGAGGGAGAAAGGAAGGATAGGAGGATAGGGAAAGAGGAAAGAAGGCAGGCAGGCAGGGGGAAAGAGGAAGGAGGGAACTGGAAGGGAGGCAGGAAGGAAGGGAAGGAGGAAGGGAGGGTGGAAGGAAGGATAGACAAGCAAGAGGGAAAGAGGAAAGAAGGCAAGCAGGCAGGAAGGAGGCAGAAGGAAGGAGGGAAGAATGGAACTGGAAGGGAGGCAGGGAAGGAGGGAGGGAGAAAGGAAGGATAGGAGGATAGGGAAAGAGGAAAGAAGGCAGGCAGGCAGGGGGAAAGAGGAAGGAGGGAACTGGAAGGGAGGCAGGAAGGAAGGGAAGGAGGAAGGGAGGGTGGAAGGAAGGATAGACAAGTAAGAGGGAAAGAGGAAAGAAAGCATGTGACTACGGTGGGAGTCGAGGAAAGACCGGTGTGCTATGTTATGCAGAGGTGTACTTATAACAATTTTATAGACAAATTAGACTATTTACAGTCGCGCGGGGGGGGCACGAAATGTTTTCTTCTTCCTAGGGGGGGCATGACAGAAAATAATTGAGAAGCACTGAATTAAATCAACACAAACCCTGCAGCGCCAAAATAGTCCAAAGAGCACGCGGAAGAGCGCATGCATGCATCGTGAGGCCACAGAGCCTGAAGGCTCGGAGAGCAAAGATGACAGCTACCGCATGTGCAATGATCGCACCAGGCCGGTGCGAAAACTTGGACCGCGTTTCCCGCCTTGCGCCGGCCGTGGAGGAAACCACTTCAGAACACATTGCTGTTTCGGCGATGCCATCTGTCAACGCTGCGAACACAAGAGGCACATCTCCAAGGTGTGCAGAAGTGATCGCCCCGCTACAACCTGGAAGCCCAGAAGCATACCTAACCACCAGCAGAGGCCCAACCAAGGGGCATGGCAGCTGCCACCATGGCAAACAGAAGATGACACCAGAGTCACCTATCACACCTCTATAGGCCAAGTCTGCATGAAGCAGCCAAAAAAGCTGAAAGTCACAGTCCTCATTGAGACTCTCCATGCAATATGGAGATTGACATGGGGTCATCCTTGACCATAATGTCTTGGGCAGCACTCAAACAGGTTATCCCTAGCCTTAAAAAGCATCAGCTGCAGGTTCCAGACATCCGCTTTCATTGTTTATCAGGGGAACCAACTCCCCATCATGGGCCAGGGGACCTTCCAGGTGAGCTTCAAGACCTTCTGCAGCCAGCTACCAGTGACGGTGGTCAACGGAGATCTACAGAGCCTCCTGGGGCTTGACTGATTCGAAGCCCTGGGGCTAGAGGTGACCGGAATCAACGCCATATGAGACAAAAGCACTGAGGAATTCCTTAAGGAGTTCAAGGATGTCTTTGGCACTGGTCTAGGTAAGTATGAGGGGACTCCAATATCTTTCAACTTGGACTCCAATGTAGCCCCCATCAGGCTAAAACCCAGGAGAGTACCTTTCGCTCTCCACCCTAAAATTGATTTGGAACTAGACAAATTGATTTGCCAGGGAATCCTAGAGCCGGTAGATCACACACACTGGGAGACCCCTATAGTGACACCTGTCAAGCCTGACGGATCTGTCCGCATCTGCGTGGATTACAAGTGCATGATAAACAAAGCTTTGCAGCAAAGCACTTATCCTGTACTCATTTTGCAGCATTTACTGCACTCATTAGGCCCCAGAAAAGTTTTTGCAAAATTAGATATGGTGCAGGCATACCAGCAGTTGCCTGTAGATGGCGCCATGGCAGATGCCCAAACCAATGTGACGTATAGGGGTGCATTCAAATGCACTTGCCTTCAATTCGGAGTTAGTATCGCCCCTGGACTGTTCCAAAGCATCATGGAAGGGCTTTTGCAGGGAATTCCAGGAGTTGCCCACTACTTTGATGACATATTGGTATTGGCTGCAAATAAGGTGCAATTATTTAAAAAATTGGGAACTGTTCTGGCCAGAATCAGAGACAAAGGCCTCCACCTCAAAAAAGAAAAATACCAAATTAACGTGCCAAGGGTTGAATTCCTAGGGTACCTCATCGACAGCTCTGGGATTCACCCAACCAACAAAAAAATTTAGGCAATCCAGGACGCCCCTACACCTCGCAATCAGACTGAATTGCAGGTGTTCCTCGGGCTCCTTAACTTCTACAGTGTTTTTCTCAAGCAGAAAGTCACGGTTGCTGACCCTTTGCATCAGCTTCTCAGCAAACACGCCAAGTGGTCCTGGGGCAGAGCTGAAGCAGCCGCATTTGCCACGGTAAAAAAACTGGTCCAATATAGCCAGACCCTGCCACTTGTCCTAATGTGTGATGCTTCCCTGTTTGGTGTAGGAGCTGTCCTCAGCCACTGCATGCCCAATGGAACTGAGGCACCCATCGCCTACTACTCATGAACATTGTCTGCTGCTGAACGGAACTACAGCCAACTTTACCATGAGGCTCTGGCTGCAGTCACCAGCATGAAACAGTTCCACGAGTACATCTATGGCCATGACTTTGAACTTATCATGTATCACAAACCATTGCTGGGATTGCTCCCTGGGGACTGGCCTACCGCTGCTTCTTTGTCACCACGAATGACCAGATGGACAATCTTCCTCATGGCCTGCAGTTATCGTCTCATCCATCGACCTGGTTCTACCTTGGGGCATGCTGACGCCTTGAGTCAATGCCCACTGCCTGAACTGCTTGCAGACCCTACCCCCGAGACGCCAGTCCTCCTCATTGACTGTCTTGAGGTTGGTCCTGTCTCATCTTGTGACGTTGCCCGCCACTCAGCAAAAAACTCTACATTCCAACAGGTTTTGAACTGGGGGTGGAGGGGGTGGCCCAAGGAGCCTGTTGGGGTTGATTTCAAAATGTATTTTGCCAAACGCGATGAGTTATCGGTTGTAAATGGCTGTTTATTGTGGGGGAACCAGGTTATTGTTCCACCCAAACTACACATTGCAGTATTAGAGGCTTTACATATAGGGCATCCTGGAATTGTCCGGATGAAATCTTTGGCCAGGAGTTACGTGTGGTGGCCTAACATGGACAGGGAGATAGAAGAATGAGTGGCTACTGCACACCGTGCCAGGAGTCCAGACCAGCTCCCCCAGAGGCGCCCACTAAGGAGTGGGAGCGACCTCAAGCACCATGGTCTAGGGTGCTCATAGATTTTGCTGGCCCTGTTCATGGGCAGACCTTTATGGTAGTTGTGGATGCCTACTCGAAATGGCTAGAAGTAGTCCTCATGACCTCTACCACAGTAGAAGCAGTCATCAAGGCACTACAGAGACTTTTCTCCACTCACGGTCTGCCCGATGTTTTGATCTCTGACAACGGGTCCCAATTTACGGCCATGCAATTCAAGACCTATTTAGCAGCACAGGGAATCAGACATGCCCTGGTCGCTGCATTCCATCCGGCTTCCAATGGTCGGGTGGAGAGAATGGTGAGATCTGCAAAAGAAGCCGTATCCAGGATGGGCCCGGGAGATTGGCAAACACAGGTTGATCAATTCCTCCTCATACAGCACATCATGCCAAGTGCTACCACTGATAGAAGCCCTTCCGAGCTTCTAATGGGTTGCCGGCTAAGGTCTCACTTAGACCAGCTACACCCAAACTACTCTGCCGCGTCGCCCCCAGATTCTACCAGCAAAATAAGAAACTTTAGCGTAGGGGATCAATTTTACACCCACAACTACGCTGGGGGAACTCTTTGGATTCCTGCCACAGTAATAGGCATCACCGGACCTCGCTCTTACCATTCCATGCCATGCCACTATAATTGTAAGCATTTCCTCGTGACTTCCGATGCCTATCTGTAGAAGCTCAGTGGCAAATGAAGCTGGCTCCCTCTCTGCTATTGACCCATCAAGTTGGCAAAAAGCTATGGGGCTTTTCAGCTTCCTTACATTAACCCTCAACTTCCTTACCAGGGCTGGGCTAATCAAAGAGCGGGTGCATCCTGAGTCCACTAAACCTGAAATGTTCATCCCCCTCTCCCAGTTGTGGATAAACAGTCTTAGGGGAAGGGTAAGTAGTTTAATTGGTTTACTTACCAGTGGTTCATCCTCTGGATCACTTCTGGATAAATATGGTCCCTCCTGCTGTGAAGCTGGGGTTTCCTCCTCAAAGAGGGGAGGGGATGGAGATTCTATGATCTCCCTGCTTCTCAGGGCCATTTCCTTCCCGCGCTGACCATGTTTTCTAGGTTCCCCCCCAATGGGTAGTCTGGTTTCCTAGCCGGTGCTGAGAATGGCATTCTGCAGCTCAGTACCCCTCTTTTCCACACTTGAAACAGATTATGGAGAAGATGTCATTTGCAGATTAAAAGACTCTTGTTTCCATTGGCCCTGCTCGGTACTGATTCCCGGCCATGTCAATCTCTGCCTCTTCAGCAGTGAGATACCACTCATATAGGTGATTCGGTGCCCCTCGGACCACACAGGCATTGTAGAGGTCATCACTCAGCCCATCCTTGAACCAGTTTACCAGGATATGTTCTGGCCAGTTCACACAACATGCCATGCCTCGGAATTCTTCAGTATATGCGAGGGGGTCCTCGAACCGTCGTCACAGGGCCATCATGAAACGGTCAACGTCCAATAGTTCTGGGGCATCGGCATCATGTAAAGTCACGATCCATCTGGTGGCAGCTCCTTCCAGGGCTAGGGCAACCACTTGTACTTGGGCTCCTTGGGTTTGAAAATCACACCCATATTCTTGCATGTAGGTGAGCACGTGTGCCACAAAGAATCCAATTTTTTTGGTTCATCAAATTTTACCCCCAAGGAAGGAGTTTTCCTTTCTAATTGCAGGTTTCGGGGTTGGTTGGGAGTGGCCCCTAATCCACGTGCCAACTGGGGAGTTTGCTGGGTTCCTAGCTGTTGCTGCTGTACCATCAGCTTGATCAGCAGGGCCCAGAGAGGGTTAGCTCTCCTGGCATCATCTGCAGTTGCCGCCCTTCCAACGCTTCTTGGTTGCCATTCTGGCTCCCCCCGGATGTTGACATTTTCCAAAATCTCTATCACCAACTGGTTTACATATCACTTCAGATGACCCTCTCTCAGTGAGGCTTCATTTAGCTCCTCCTGATCAGAGGAGGCTTCTAGCTCCAATTTCCACTCTGATTTTCGGCTACCTAGGGTAAGAGTGACTCCCCTGGTTCTCCCATCCCAGCTGTCTTTTGTTCCGATTCCAATTGACCAGTGGGGCTTCTTGTGGTCCTCCAGGCTCACCTCATTCTCCCCGCCAGGGTACAAGGAGCAGGTCTCTGGTTGGGGGGGGAAGTTCCCATCTCCCTCCAGCAGTTAGTTTCCCCTTGTTCACTGTTCTGTTCAGACATTGTTTGCAGGGTCCCCTCGGTAGAGTAAAATGTTGTCTCTCCTGGCTGACAACTTTGCAGAGATGTTGCTTTATGTAAGGGCTCCTCTCCTAACTTAAGAAAGTGAAGACTCTTGAAATGGAGTATTTCAAAAGGAACCTTTAATTAAGAAGAATGGAAGCCATTAAGGCAAAGCAACATCTGAATCCCCTTAGGCAATGCAAATAGAATGAAAGTGATAGTGACCCCTCCCCTTTTGTCAGAATGCAGTTTCTGGCCAATACACAAGTGTGAAAATGTTTCCTTTACCAACTGCCCTGAGATCCGAATAAACATACATTCCCATGGCTGTCTTTCATTAGACATTAAAGTAAGATATCCCACATGGCCATCATAAACATCCCTCCAGAGATACTGAGATCTCCGTCCTTCCGGCACCAGAAAAGCAGTTGTAAAATATCAGTTGTCATGGGCACCTCCAATAAATTGACTCCGAGGCCCCCCTCCTCCCAATTGAATGGCAGTATCACATTTAGGGATCTGACATCTGACGTCTAGGGATCTGACATCTGACTTATTCAGCTAGCACTTCCTTCAGACGTTTAGTCAGCTCCATGGGCACATCCAGCTCAACCTTTCCTTGTTCTCTGGTTACTATGGGAACTGCAAATTGCTTGGAGGGAATGATCAGATGGACCACTACTGGTCTGGCACTGTTATACTGGAGTAGCCTGGATAGGGCATCTACCATAAAGTTCTTCCCCCCTCCCCAGTAAGTATCTCAGAGTAAAATTGAAATGATTAAAGTGTTGTGCCCAATGAACTTGCTTGGGAAACAGTTTCCGTGATGTTTTTAAAGCCTTGAGGTTTTTATGATCTGTCCATACCTCAAATGGGTGCTTAGCTCCTTCGAGAAAATGCTGCCAGGTCAGCAGGGCCCACCGGACTGCAAAAGCTTCTTTTTCCCAAATTGCCCACCTCCTTTCAGTCTCAGTGAATTTCCTGGAGGTGTAGGCATAAGGTTCCATCAGCATTAGCTTGAAGTCGTACTGCCCCCACAGCCATGTCACTTCCATCAGCTTGGACCACAAAAAGAGGGTCCATGTCTAGGAGTTTTAAAATGGTTTCAGCTGCAAACAGTCGTTTCAGTTTCTCAAATGCTGTCTGGCACTCCATAGTCCAGTTCAGGGGCCGACTAGATTTTGGCTTCGCTTCTCCATTTGATTTTAGGAGATTTGTAATTGGCAATGCAATACTTGCAAATGAAGAGCTAAATTGGCAGTAAAAATTGGCAAAACCTAAAAAACTTTGTAGTTGCTTGTGGGGGGGGGCACCCACTCTGTGACTGCTTGGACTTTCTCTGGGTTCATCTTAATATCCTCATGTGAAATGAGGTAGCCCAAATAGTCAATTCTTTCCTGGTGAAATTCATACTTAGATAATTTGGCATAAAGTTCAGAAGCCATGAGTTTCTTCAGGACTGCACACACAAGTCTCACATGTTCCTCTAAGGTCTCCATGAGGATGTCATCGAGATAAACAAACACCCCCTTATACAGATGCTCATGCAGCACCTCAGTTATCAACTGCATAAATACTCTTGGCGCAACTTGCAGTCAGAACGGGAGTACTCTAAACTGGAAACAACCCAGAAGGAATTGAAGGCGGTTTTCCATTCATCCCCTGCTTTTATTTGACTATAGCACGCTTCCCTTAACTCCAGCTTAGTGAAGATTTTCCCCTTAACCAGATGAGCTAACATGTCTTTCACGAGTGGTTTTTTGCAAATGCAAATGGCGTTCAAGTTTTTATAATTGACACATAAGCAAAGAGAGCCATGTTTCTTTTCCTGAAATAACACGGGGGCGGCTACCCGTGGCCTAGCTGATTGAATGAACCCCCATTTTAAGTTTTTATCAATGAAGTTTTGTAATTCTTCCAGTTCATGTGGGGTCATTGAATAAATCTGTTTCACCCCAGGGAGGATTTTTATACTGCAGTTTAGAGGGTAATAGAGCGAGAGATTATCAGAAGCCCTTTCACTGAATGCCTCCCTGAAGTCCCAATATTCCTTGGGAATTTTCTCCTCCCCCTCAATTCTCTTGCGCTGCCAGTTCCTTCATGGCTTTGGCTATAAAGGAGGTTTTCCCTACCCCCCTTTCCGGCTGGGTAGAATGGATGCAAAGCAGTCCCTTCCTCCAATTCATCTGAGAGTTCAATTTTTGTAGTTAGGGTAATCCAAGTATGAGGGGCCGTTCTATCCCAGGGGCGATGATGAAACTTAAAGTCTCCTATCCACATCTTCACTTGTTCAGTCACAAAATGGGCTGCCCTCCCCAGCTACTGACCCATCCAGCTGGCAAAAAGCAATGGGTACTTTCATTGTTCTCAGTCTTAGACCCATTTTCTCCACCACCTCTGAGCTAATAAAACACCTGTTGCAACCAGAGTCTAAAAGGACCAGCATCTTCCATTGTGTACCAGTTGCGGGCACCCTTAATTCTACTCGGATGGTCAGGGCCCCCACATGTGGACTTACCAGGTAGTCAGAGTCGGAGTTGGTTTCACTTTTCTCTGGAGTGGATGGATTTCCCAACTCCTCCAGGCCTAGAGGAGCAAACTCAACAACTTCCACAACTTTCACAGCTGTTTCGTGATGCTTTACTGGCTGCTTCTCAGCCCTTTTCCCTCCAGCTGAGGTCAGCTTATGACCAGGCTTAGAATAGCAATTGGCAGCCCGGTGCCCCTCCTTCCCACATCTGAAACATGCCGTCGACCTGGGCTGGGTTACTGGCCCTCCCTTGGTCGCTCTAGGGGCCTCTCTCAAAGCAGGGGGGGTTGCTCCAACTGCTGCCCCCACTGTGTCAATTTCTGGCCAGATCGATTTCCACATCCGCAGCCAATACATACCAGTGCTGAAAGTCTCGGGGAGCCCCTCTGTTAACACAGTTCTGGTAAATGTCATCGTTAAGGCCATCTTTGTAGCTATCCATCAGCGCTTCCTAAGACTAGTCCCTGCATGTGTACAGCCAGCTCGTGAAACTCCTGAGTGTATTCTGCCACTGATTTCTGACCCTGGACTAAGGATTTCATCCTGGTTCTCACCTTCCGGTCAGCTAGGGGGTCTTCAAAGTGTGCCCTCAGGGCCATCATAAAACCATCATAATCTCTCAGCTGTGGGGAATCATCATTGTGAAGGGCCACCATTCACTCAGCTGAGGCACCCTCCAACGCCATGGTAACACAAAATGATGTAGTATTAGTTGCTGATTACATTATGTGTGAACTGTCCAAAGGAACATTGTCTATATTTCAAGGTGATTCCCTAATAGATGTCCTTCTTTCCCATAACAAGTTCAAAATATTTGGAATCCTGATATTAATTTGAAGGTTGGTGCTCCCTTTTTATTTGGTAGATGTCAGTAACAGAAGTTGATTCTTATTCCAATTTGCCTTCTGATTCAAGGTTTATACCATATGGATGGTATGCCTAACCTATATCTGCATACAACATGTTAATTAAGCACAGTTTTCAGACTTAAGCAAATTAAGTTCATTCAAAAGAATAAATGACAAACCAAATACATTGCCTGAAAGTTAGGCCATTAGCCAATAAACCACATTGTCAGGGTTCCAAGTAACACCCCAACAGAATCAAAACTCCAAGGCAAGAGTATTCTTCAAAGAACAGAGTGGCAGGGGCTCCACCTATTAATGTCCCATCGACTTGCTCAAAATGTATGGGGTGCACCAGGGGACTATGCCTATCCCTAGCTTCTAGACAGTGGGAAGACTGATTAGGCACCTGGTGCATCAATTTGGCTGCTTCCTCGTCCATGTTGTCGGAATGACTGAGGTGAATCTCCTGGATAGACTGGTACTGACCCCCGTAGCGATCAAGGTGGGACCAGATCCAGTTCAGGAAATATGTGACTGGAGGCATTGGCAGCGACACTGGGGCTGGCTGGAGAGTGAGTGCTGGTATCCATTGGCATTAGACCTCTGACTGGGACAGAATGCCCATCCAGGGGGGATCTGGTCCACAGGAGACAGTCGGCGGGGCAAGGAGGGCTACCTGGCCTCAGCAGACTTGCGGCTGGCCCAGAGGTCCCAGATGTTGACTGTTGATGACTCCCAGCTGAGCTGTCAACCCAGTAAACTGGACCTGGTGGGAAAGGCCTAGGCACAATCTGCTTTGTGCTAAGTGGAAAGAGATGGAAGCCCAGCTCGGGGCTGTCACATTCTCTGTGCCAGGAAAGGTGAATTCTGGCTGGGCTAGCACCCAGCCAGATTGGCTGCTTTGAGGGAGATGAGCCATGCTGCTGATGCTAAGCTGACCAAATATCTTGGGGAGGCTAGGTACAGATTGGCTTCTCAAAGGTGGCCACTCTCTGGATTCACTGAGCTTAAGGGACCTCATAGCCCTCCACTTGAAGTCTGTGGTGCATTTTGCCCAGGCTGAAGTGATTTAGGACTCCTGGAATGTCGCCCCACTCGCTATGTTCAGCTCAGTTCAGTACGGCTTTGGGTATGTCAAACCCCTCACCAACTCTTGGGGTACCGGCGGTCCTACTCCATCACTCCACTGGGGAAGATCCACCTGAGCCAGCAGACAGGATGCTTCTTCCTTGGTCGAGTGCCCTGCTGGGGCTCAGCCACTGTCGCTTCACCCACCATGGCTACCGAGGGGTAGCAGATGCTCCCGCAATGATCCCTGAACTGTCTCCTGTCACTCCTCCGGTGGTTGCAATCCCACCCATGTTGGAGGACTTCTCTGATCTTCTCTTCATCTTCCCTGAGTCTTTGCACTACCTAGTAGCCCGGGACTGCAACTGAAGCTTAGGACCCCAGACAGCGACAGTCAGATACCCGCAAGCACAGAGAGTTGCTTGGTCTTTTTAAGGGTAGAGTCAGGTTAATGTCAGGGTTCCAAGTAACATCCCCAACAGAATCAAAACTCCAAGGCAATAGAGTATTCCTCAAAGTACAGATTTATTAGGCATGACATATTGGCAAATCTGGGAAAACCTGATTGTAAAGCCCCCTCAAGTTTCCCCTTAGTTAAAAGTACATTTTCCCTCCCCCTTCCCATGTAGTTAATCACATGGGCCAATGAGGTCATTGTCCAAAGTTCCTCTAGCCTCACAACCTACCTTGCACCTGATGGGAATGTCCTTGGTTCTCAGAGGGAAAAAATTTATTTTGGTTACAAGCACTTTGCTATCTTTACATCCTCCCTCTCATTCCCACAGCTTGCCCAGCCACTGCTGTGGCAGCTCTGAAGACACCAAGGAAAATGGCTCCAGGGCTGACACACATTTTGATCTGCTGTGTTTGTGAATCTAACCTTTGTCTTTTGATCTTGCCTTGTTCTCATGGATATGCATCTGACTAAATGAGAGAAAAGCAAGAATATCAAAAAACGACAGTCTGATATAGATAAATGAAGTATAAATAGATATGTTCATTTCTGCACTTTAAGCTAAATAATACCAATATGTACATTTTAAAATGCAAAAAACTTCAATCCACAAAAAGACAAGAGACAAGCATTGATATGAAAAGATTTCATATTTAAAGACCTGTTTTTTGCAATTCTCATTTCATATGAATATAATGGTCTGGGACTAAGACAAAGCTTGATGACTTGTTAGAAGGACAATATCTGAAAGATCTGAAGTGTATCAATGAAACATCTGTATCAGGGATGTCAAACTCAATTTCATTGAGGGCCACATGAGAGTTGTGTTTGACTTTGGGGTTGTGTGTGGCCAGGGTGGGTATGGCCAGCTTGACATCACTCATGTTGGGGGTGCCTATGGAGACCTGAGCACTCTGCGAGTGAAAACATGCCCCCAAGCTCCATTTTTAGCTGGGATGGCTTTCTGCAACCCTCTGCCAGCAAAAACAGAGCACACAGCCCTCTCGAGCTCCATTTTACTGGCAGAGGCAACGTGAGCCGTTCCTTTGCTATTTCCAGGGTAGCCCGATGGGCCAGACCTAAGCATCCCTCAGGCTGGATTTGGTCACTGGGCCTTGAGGTTGACACCCCTGTTCTATATGGTAGAAGTAAATATTATGAACTATGAATTTTGTATTCATTCTGTATCATGACAGATTTTTTAAAAAGCAAAAACCACATCAAACTTTCAAATGCACAGAGGAAGAATAAGATATCAAATCCTAGCCATTATAATTTCATTTTCATTTTTTCCATTCTAATTGTAAAGTACATATGAAGACTTGAGCTTATTAATGCATACTCTATTTGTAACATGAATAATAGTATGAAATAAGTCACATTATTAATGTGAAATCAAGATAAAATGCTATCCTGTTATGAATTAATGTGAGATGATTAAAAAAACACGGTCAGTTAATTCAGTCATTCAAGCATACTTATTATAATTTTTGCATAGATAGTAATTGCTATATTGGATCCAGGGAATAATTATACTCTTTGCATAAAGGATAATGAGATATTGTTCCTGTAAACCTGCATATATTATACTGTCTGTCAGAATATATTATAAAGTTGTGGTCTTCCAGATATTGCTGATCTGTAGTAAACATGGTTAGTAGTGATGGATTCTAAAAAGTGGAATTCAGCAACTTGTGGTAGATCACAAATTCCATGTTGCTGTTATATTTTCAGCCAACCATGAAACCAGTGACGTGCGGTGAGGTTTATGCCTGGTGAGGCTGGTGATGTCATCAGGAAGGCGGGGAATGGGACCACGTGTGCTGGAGGCTGAGGCTGCCTCAGTCTCCAGCACACGTGATCCCATTCCCCGCCTTCCTGAGCGCGCTCTGCCGGCTCGCGCTCCTCAACAGCAGCTGCTTTTTAGCGATTTTCTGTGCATCTGGCGTTTATGACATCCCGCTATCTACCTAAACAGCAGATGCAGAGAAAAGCAGCTGCTGTTGGGGATCGCGGAGCGCGAGCCGGCGGAGCACGCTCAGGAAGGCGGGGAATGGATCAGCACACGTGATCCCATTCCCCGCCTTCCTGAGCGCGCTCCACCGGCTCGCGCTCTGCCACCCCCAACAGCAGCTGCTTTTCAGTGCATCTGGCGTTTAGGACATCTGGCTATCTACCTTAAAGCCAGACGCACAAAAAAGCACTGAAAAGCACTTCGCCTCCAAGCCACTTCGTCTTGATGACGTTGCCAACGTCGCTGCTGGGCGCGGCCGGATGGAGGTAACCAGAGTGGCGCCGAGGGGTCCGGACGGATGAAAGAGCAAGTGAGCGAGCGAGCAATGGAGGATCAGGCAGCCTGATCCTCGGTCGCTCGTCCGCCGGACTGCCTTGGCGCCACTCTGGCTACCTCCGTCCGTCCGCGCATGGCAGCTGCGGTGATGTCATCAAGTCCCTGCCACTTCTGGACGTCGATTGCAGTCGCGAGGAGTGCGCAAAGTACAGCGGAGGCAGGAAGGTTATTGGTGCTTCCGAGAACCCTCCTGCCTCCGCCGGTTGCCCAGCTGGCACCGCCCAGCGCACGCTCCTCCTCCTCCCTCCTCTTCCTCTTATGTATATGAAACTCCCTCGTGGATATTATTATTTTATATATTATTATTTTATGATGAGAGGTGAGGCTCTGCCTCCCCTGCCTCCCCTGACCGCACGTCCCTGCATGTAACCAAAATAATGAAAAATGTTTCATGATATCACAATGCAAGATTAACCATTTTATCCTAATGAATTGCAGAAACAAATGCAACACTATAAGAAGCAAATTTTATGCCAGTATAATTTTGTGCATCGAAGAATGGGTGACAATCACTGTAACATCGCAGTGACGAAAAACCCTGGGAAGTGAACTGAGACAAGTGTTTGATATACACTGCTTATATAAAGAGAGAATTCCATCCCCACCTCCACCCAGAAATTATAAAAGTGATTAGAGACTATAGCCTTTGGTTTAGAAATTGATAAGAAGGATTAAGATGAGGTTCATTTCCAAAACTATTTATTTTCTTTTGTTTTAGGGAGGTAGCAGTGAATATTACACAAAGTCTTTCTTGTGACAAAGACATGGGGGATGAGATGAGGCAAGGTCAAAGCCAATAAAAAAGAATAGGCCTGAGCTTCAACTTGCAAAAGAGAAAACAAACAAGCATCATCCAAAACAAAACCATTAGCTTTTCTTCTTTTCAGATATGAAAAGAACAATAATACAAAATCTGTCAATTTGTTTAAACAATCTGCCATCCTAGAGAGAGGCAGGTTTGGAGCCTGATCCAGGAAACTGCACACACTCACACAATGATTGTCTGCTTATGACATGTACAGATTGTCCTAATTTATCATGGCTATGAGCAGTTTACAAAATAAAACAATGAAAAATATGCACCAAAAGATGCACATTATTGAAAAAAGAAACTCCAGGGGGAAAAAAACAGTCCGAGAAACCAAAACATCGCACAAGCTATGTTTGGGGGGAAAGCTAGGTTTGAAGGGCTTCTTTAAATAAGGTTTACAAATTTCAGGGTTAATGTTGTTCTAGGGGGCAGGCACCATGACACCATGACATAAGTATGGAAGTGGAGGGTCCATGTTGCTCTTGGAACTTGATAGTTTTCTTGCAGACATTTTATTATCCAGACTAGGTAACATCATCAGTGGTCTGATGTTTGTATTTTTAGACAATAAACAGGTTGCTTGGAATATGATGATAGACCCATTCCTGATAGTAATTTTTAAAAATATTTGTAATTGACTTTACCACCCCATCACCACTAATTTGAGAGCAGGAATTTAATAATAATAATAATAATAATATATTTATTTATTCAAGATGCTTTGGTGTTTCATTGTAACAGGCAACATTTAAAGAATCACACAATAGCACCAAAGAAAGTATCTTTCAGCTCCTAATATTAGGTCTAAAAATCATGCCTCTTACTTTAGGAAATCAGATCCTACTGTAGATGTCTCAAGATTTCTTATTCTAATAAATTTTTCCAAGATTTCCCATTCCTTTTTCTTATTCTGCTTTTAGAAACCTGCTTTCCTGGTAACATATAAAACAGGTTATGAAGAGCTTGCCACCCTCCCATTTTCCTTGAGTCCTTCTGACACAGCTCCTTCATCATTGTTGCTTATGCCCTTGCTCTGCCAGCAATTGGCGTTAATTTTGTTCTAAGTACAGTTCATCTTCTATCTCTACCTTCAAGCCATATAGGCTATCTATTGTAATTGTAGCTTTTATATCATCTTGAAGATGCCCTTCACCTTGGCTTTACCCATATTTCTTTGTTCATCCTGTTTTCCCATGTGATACCAACTTAATATCTTTCCAGCACTGCTATGCACTTCAAAGCTTGTGCTTTTTTCTTATCTTGGCAAGTGGGAAAGACATTTAATCTATCTCTAGCTTATATACAACATTGACACAACACAATCAAAAGTGGCTTCTTGAAACAAAGGACAGGAAATAGATAGCTATTGATATATTGCTGAATAGTCCTTCGTAATAGGGGGACAACTTTTAATCTGTGGAAAGCCACAAGCTAACCTTTTCCTATAGATAGATCTCAGAGAGAGAAACTGCTATCCATGCTATTTTTAACTTTACAGAGGGGTTTTCAGACAATACTCATTTGTAATTAAAACAATGAATTACTGGAAAAAATAAAAAAAGGTTTTGGCACCTAGAAGAGATACAAATTTATTATTGCTTAGGTTTTTGTTTATCACAATCCCTTTCACAAAGATACATAGAATATAACCTGAGAAAGAAGCACTTATAATATAACCATGATCATTGTTAGCAGAAAGAAGAAAAGTAAATATGGGAATTATGAAAAAAGATGATAGGCAGAATTGCTTGCAGACAGTGGTTACTGACAACCCAGAAATTAGTTATGATATTTTCTTGCATTGATGACCTACACAGACACAGATAATACAATAAGAAATGTTATTTTCCATTTAATCCATGAAGAAAACTTGTTAAAACTTCTTATGATGCAATGAATTAATTTTTTTCAATGGAATTTCTGAATTCTAGTTCAGAGGCTTTGCAATGAAATTCTTTTTTCAGAAAAAGATACTCAGTGTTTTGGAGAACTGAAATATTTTTCCACCGGTCTGGGGACACTGTCGTTTCCAATTTGTGTTCATTTATTTTTTATGCAGATATTGGGCAGTTTGTCCAACCTAAAATAAAGTTGGATGATAACATCTGTTACCCTGGAAAATAAACAAAAGGATGCCATGGTCATTTGATTTTGTGGGTAATAATATAGGTCCTGTTGCCAGGGGGACATTGCTGGCATCCAGATCTGTTATAGTTTCCTTCTAGTGTTTTACCACTATCAGCTCAATTCATATATCATCACAGCACAAACATGATACATGAAGTTTTTAAAATGAAATGTCATTATGAAATTCATTTCATCCTCAATCCACAGTGGAGGCAGTGAAAAGTTATATTCAACAGTTACAGTTTTAAAGCAGTGTTTTCTCTGTTCTCTTGATACAATTTTTTGCAGTGACATGTTCTACAGTGATTCTGTCAACTGTTCAACTACTGAACACAAAATAAGGAAACATTCTTGTGAGCTTTGAATTCCCCTAATTAAAACCTTATTGGATACACCATTTTGGTACTGAAGAATAAAAACCAGTTGTTTTTCTTGTGCAAATGTTTGCCTAGCTAAATAATAGCTTCCCCTTCTTCTTACACCTGGATGATCACATTGTCCAATTATGAAACATCCTATTATTATGGGAACAGTCCATCTCTTTCTCAAGCACCTGCAGTAGTAACCTTCATGGTTGCCAGGTTCTCATGATCCACGCACACATTCTCAGCATTCTAATTCCCCCTCCCCTCCCCTCAGTTCATTGGCAAATTGAAAACCATTAGGGCAGGTGTGTCAAACTCAAGGCCCACAGGCCAGATCCAGCCCATAAGGAGGTTAGATCTGGCCCGCAGGGCTGTCCTGGAAACAGTGAAGGACCAGCCCACGGTGCGTCAGCCTGGCCCAGGCCGACCAGGTGCTGATCTGCAACCTGGTGGCATCCTTAGATCTGTGGTGCTGCCTTGGCAGTCCCTGGGGTTGACCACAGGAGGCAGCGAGTGTGCCGGGGGTCTGCACTCTGAGTGCTTTCTTTCACCCAGGACACCAGCCCTCACGTGCTTTCCACCTCCTATGTACATGCCTAAGGGGTGGTGTTCTGTATGGAGAACTAGGCAGGCAGGAACTGAGGCGAGGCAGATTGCACAGTAACAAAACAACCTTTATTCTAACAAGTTAACAAGGCAAAGTGCAAGGCAACTCTCGAACTGGCAACAACAACATTTGTCATCTGACAGCTCTTTATATAGGAACTGTCAGACACATGGACCAATAGGGAGGCAGCATTCTTCTGCCATCTGGCTGCTTGTGTCTTAGCCAATCAGGGGCAAGCAGCAGCTGGCAATGTCTTCGGGTGTCATCATAGCCCCGAGTACTTAACACCCCACTCCTCCCAGATGGCACATGCATAGCCGGCCAGGTACACTGGTCGGATTTGGCTCTGCCCTGATCGTCTCAGTTCTGGGGTGGTGGCTGAAGAAGGAGGAGCTTGTGCAGAGTTCTCTGGAACTCCTAGCAACTGCACTGCTGGGTCTGTTGGAGGCTCAAACATCCCTGAAAGGCCAAACTTTCTCGGTAGGTCAGGCATCAAGAACAATTTGGTGGGGGGTGCCTGGATTGACTCCAACAGTGCTGGAAGGCCCGTTGGGAGTATTATTACTCCAGGATAGGGCTGGGCCTGCCCTGGATGCTGACTGGTCATGTTGGTGGCTCTTCTTCTGAGTTGGTTAATGTGTCGCCGGCACATTTGTCCATCAATGAGTTTGACCCTATAAGAGTAGGGTCCAGTTAGTTGAACTATGTGGCCAGATAGCCATCTCAGGTTGGCCCCGTAGTTTTGGGCATAGACCAGATTACCGACATTAAGGGTTCAGGTGGTGCTGCATTTGTCAGGGGTTTGTTTGGCTGCATAGCGGGGGTGCAGTCGGTCCAGGATTGTCCATAGCCGACGACCCATAAGTCTTTCTGCAGGGCTTTGCTTAGTAACTGGGCATGGGGTTGTGAGTTGCACCAAAAGGTACTGGGACAGCTTATCATGCACATTTCTGAGGCCCAGGCAGCCTAATGCCTTTTTGGCCAATCGGACTGCCTGTTCTGCCAGGCCATTGGCAGCCGGGTGGAACAGGGCTGTCAGGGCATGGCATATAACATGCTTGGCAAAAACCATCTGGAAGGATGCCAACATAAATTGTGGCCTGTTGTTGGACACTCATGGGGAGCAAACAGCCTGCTCAGTACTCTTATTACTGACTCTGAAGTGGTGAATGGCATGAGGGCCAACTCCACCCACTTCAAATAGGCATCGACTAACACCAAAAAGGTTTGCCCCAGGAACAGTCAAGCGAAGTCCAGATGGACTTATGACCATGGAGCCAGGAGTGTCTCCCATTCCCTAGTAGGAACCGAGGGGGGTGTTGGCCTGGATTGGTGTCACTGCTGGCATTTGACTACCCAGCCTGCTATTTCTTGGTCCATCTTGGGTCACCACACATAGCTCCATCCTGGGGCTTTAATGCACACAATGCCAGGGTGGACATTATGCAAGCAGTTTAAAATTGGTGCCCTTAGCTTAGGAGGGGCTACCACCTGGTTCCCCCACAGGAGGCACCTATTATGCACAGACAACTCAGGTTTCGCAGGTGGTTGGGCCTGCACTCGGGTGGCACTGGCCCTTGCAGACACCCCCTGTGCACTCAGTCCACAACTTGGGACAAGATAGGATCAGTGGAAGAATACCTGACAATGTCCGTTGTGGATATTGGCATTGGCAGGTCTTCAATCAAAAGGACCATAACCGCAGGGGCTGGATCAATGACAGGCACTGGGAGCAGGCAGCGACTCAGTGTGTCTGTGTGCCCCAGATTTTTTCCCGATCTGTACTGGAGCTGATAATTATAGGCAGCTAAAAATACTGTCCACCTGGACATTCTAAGGGACAAGATTTGGGGGTTCTGGTAATCTCCAGCTAACAATCCCAAAAGCGGCTTATGGTCAGTCACTAAGAGGAAAAACCATCCATAAACATTGTCATAGAATCACTTGGTTCCAGCTACAGCAGCTAAGGCCTCCTTATCTAGTTGACTGTATTTTCTCTCAGTAGCTGACAAGGTGCGGAAATAATAGGCAATTGGGGCCTCCATCCCATTGGGAAGTATATGACTAAGGACAGCCCCAATGCCATAGGGCAAGGCATCGCACACCAAAGATAGTGGTTGGCAGTCACTGTATTGCACCAGCAATGCCTTGGACATAAGGATGTCCTTAACAGCCTTGAAAGTGTGGGCTTCCCTTTGGCTCCAATGCCATGGCATTTTGGAATCCAGCAGCCTTTGAGGAGGCTCTGCTAATGAAGCCTTGTGTGGCAAAAAAAAATGGCATAAAAATTAAGCAGCCCAAGAAAAGCCTGCAATTCAGTTTTAGTAGAGGGCATTGGCACCTTTTTTATTGCCTCTACCTTATATGGAGTAGGGTGGAGCCCTTTGGAGTCAATGAGATACCCCCAAAACTCCACCTGGGGAACCCCTATTTTACACTTTTCCAGCTTAGGTTTAAGCGTCTGAAGTGTGCCAGGACTGCCCTCAATTTACTGATGCGTTTTGGCTAATCAGTGGTTGAGATCAACACATGATCAAAATAGGGTACTACCCCTGGAGATCACTTCCGGTCCCCGAAGGCGACGGACCCTGCCGTCCGCTACTCGTCTCCCCGGTGGGCTCCTTTTAGGAGCACAGGTGGTCTTGGAGGGACCACCTGCCGTAGGGCAGCTTGCTGGAACCCCCAGAATCGGCGGCAGCCATGGGGGGGGGGAGGTTTCCAGCTTCGCCTCAGGAGCCTGGGAGCCTGGGGGGTGCATAGTACAGCTGTGTGCCTTCGCTGAATGGATTCCAGAAGGAAATAATCAATTAGAAGTTGCAGTAGAACTGCTGGAGGTGAGAAGTTTGTTCTAATCTCTTTTAACACCATTTAATTAATGAGCAACAGCTTTTTGCAAGTTGTGGATTCAATCTATTTGAAGTTGCAAGATTGGAGGGGGGGTTTCACCCCCCTCGGGTAAAGTGGCATTTGGACTATCTCAGAGGACAGGGGGGAGGGAGCAATATTGAAAAGACTCAGGTCACAAAAATAAATGTATTTGAAATATCATTGTAATTGTTGATATATTAGAAAATGGCAAAAGAGATGATTAAACATATGGTTGATACAATGTATAACAAGATGCTGTTTCTGCTTATCTTTTATCTTTTGTTTTTTTCTCTGTAAAAGTTGTGAGATTTGGAGAGATTTCTACCTTCAGCACGATGTAGCTGCCAAAAATTTTTGTATATCCACCTACCCTTTCCTATAAATGTTTAAAAAACAATAAAATTCTTTTTTTAAAAAATAGGGTACTACACCTGATAGCCCCTGAAGCATCCACTCCATCAGACTCTGAAAGATGCCCGAGGCTTTGCTAACCCCAAATTGGAGGCATTTGCATTTAAAAGCTCCCCAGTGCATAATGATCATTTGAGCATGGCAGTGGCTTCATCAATCGGAAGCTGCTGGTACAGTGTTTCCCTGCCCCAAGGACTGGAGCAGATATTGCACTATAGGCACAGGGTATGGGTTAGCTTGAAGGGCTTTATTTATTGTGCATTTATAATCAGCACAGATCCTGATAGTGCCAGCCTGCTTAATTGGTATCACTATGTGGGTCTCCCACTTGGAATGTTCAACAGCCTCAATAACTCCTTGGGCTATTAATTTGTCTAGTTGCAGATCCAGCTTGGGGTGGAGCGCACAAGGCACTATCCAAGGTTTCAAGCAGATTGGTGGTACTTGGGGGTCCAAATTGAAGGAAACGGAGGTCCCCTTATATTTACCAAGTCTGCTGTCAAAGATGTCTGTGAATTCATTGGAAAGCATGCTGAGGGCATCAGGAACGGTGGCATGGATGCCGGAGACATTGAACCCCAATGCAGAAAACCAGACAAGCCACAGGAGGCTGGGCAGGTTGCCATTGACGATAATGAGTGGGAGGTGGCCCTGGAAGGTCTTGCTGGTAATGTTGGTAACAGCCAAAAATTGGTATTAATTGCCCATGGTAGTCTCTCAGTCTTATAGGGCACAGTTTGAGCTGCTTTTTTGACAAGCTGGGCAGTAGCTGCTTGATAGTGGCCCAGGAAACCAAAGACTTGGAGGAACCATTTTGCAGGGCTTTCCTTCTAGTTGTACCATGAGGTAAATTTTGTGGCTGGACTTGGTCAGGGAGGTGTGGCTGATAGCCACTTCAGCCAGCCGTTTTTCCCTAGAAATAGTTAAAGCAGTCTTTGCGACCTCTTGGAGGTTTTTTGACAAACCACTTTGCATATGTTGGTTCTGCTGACAGGTCAGAGGTTGGCAGGGCAGCTCTGCAGACTGGCCAAGTGCCTTTTCTTGCCACAGCGATGGCAGATTGTGGCTTTGAACCTGCAGGTTGACCTGGCATGGTTCCCACCACAACTCAGACAGCTCGCCTGAGGTCTGGAGTCTATTTTTTCCTGTGGCCCTTCTGAGGTGACTCACTTCCCCCTCGTCATCTGTGGTGTCGTCTTCATCATCTACTTCATAGTGGATGGCTTGACTCTTGATGGCAGTGGCGGCCAGTGGCTGGAACCGCTGGATCTCTGCAGTTGACCTATCTGACATTTCAGATGCTCTGGCTTCATCCATAGCTGTCTGGAGGTTCAACTCAGTCCTTGCCAGAAATTGTTGCTGGAGCTGCAGGACATCATCCAGTTTGCAAAAGTAACAATAAAGGGTGGCTGTCTGGAGGGAGGCCATATATTCATTGATAGACTCTCCTTCTCTTTGGGTCCCCTGGCAGAAAGCATGCCACCTGGCTATGCATGAGAGAGCTGGAGAGTAATGATTTTTAACCTTCTCCAGAAGGATCTCTCAAGGCAAGGTGTGGACTGGCTGAGGGGTGGCTAGAGCCTGAGCTGTCCCAAACATCTCATGCCCACAAGAACTAAGGAAATAACCACTGGACAACTCAGTAAAGTTATTTGCCTTCAAGAAGCACTCGGATCATTCGAGGTAGGCATCCCAGGTCTCAGTGGCCAGGTTGAAAGCTGAGAACGTGGGCTTCAAAGGACGGGATGCTGGGGAGGTAGCTTTG
Source organism: Natrix helvetica (assembly GCF_964273705.1). Classification (NCBI taxonomy): domain Eukaryota; kingdom Metazoa; phylum Chordata; class Lepidosauria; order Squamata; family Natricidae; genus Natrix; species Natrix helvetica. Next base: position 65,602,540 of record NC_138550.1, read on the forward strand.
GAGTGACGTCTCATCACCTGTGGCATGAGGGCAGCGTTCAACAAATGCACCTCAGCTCTTATTAGTGACTTTGATTAGACTTTACCTCAGTCCTGATCCCACCTTTGTCACCAGTGCTCTGTATGAAGAACTAGGCAGGCAGGAACTGAGGCAAAGCAGGTTGCACAGTAACAAAACAACCTTCTGACAAGTTAACAAGGCAAAGTGCAAGGCAACTCTCGAACTGGCAACAACATTTGCCATCTGACAGCTCTTTATATAGGAGCTGTCAGACGCATGGACCAATAGGGAGGCAGCATTCTCTTGCTGGTTGGCTGCTCGCGTCTTAGCCAATCAGGGGCAAGCAACAGCTGGCAATGTCTTCAGGCGTCAGCATAGCCCCGAGGACTTAACAGGTGGGGCTGAGGCAATGGCACAGATTTAAGGCTGGCTGCAATCCAGCCCAGATGGCAGACATCAGATCAGCACCTCACCCCATGTGGGAAAGCAACACTGTCAATCTCTCTCCCTGCTCTTGTCCCTTTCTGAGTGTGAAGCAAGGAAGGTGATGGCAAAGAGATGAAATGGGACCTTTAGGACTATGGGGCTTCTGCCTGGCAGGTGTGATGGGCGATGGGTGATTGCAGGGGCTTTGGGGGGGGGACGCAGCAGGCAAGCGGTGGTGGTATGTGGCTTTTCGCATGGTGAGGGGGGATGTAGAAGCAGAACTGCCCTCTCCTCATCAGGCATTGAGGCAATGGAGGGGAGGGTGGACAAAGAAGCAAAGCTGTTCAATCTTTACAGATTCCTTGACAATATAGCTGATATCACATTAAGATGCTGAGTTTTACCTTACTGTTTTTTGGCAAGTTTAGACTGATAAAATCTTATCTCTTTCTTCTAGTTACTGGGCATAGAACTGTATAGCAAATTTGTCTTGGGGCTATAGCAGATTTCTGGGTTTTGCAGATACAACTCTTCACCTAATGCTTGATTGATATTTTATAAAGTTTTGATCAGACATCACCCAAGCTCTTTGGGTATTATTATTTTAAACAAATCATCTCATCTTCATAAATAACTTGTACTGTAAGCTGTACTCTTCTCTAGCACACCAAAAGAGAGGGGTAGCACTATATATTACAGAATTGTTAAAATCTAAACAAATATACACAGAATACTAATGATGGAGATACTAATAAACCAGAAACAAACCCTCCTGATTGCAATATATGCCCCAAATAATAAGCAGGAAGAGTTCTATAAAACATTGCATTAAAAGATAAAAATGGACTACAAAAATATATGTATAATAAGGAATTTCAATGCAGTTGTGGATGCTAAAAAGATTACAGATGCAACAAAAGAAGAAAAAATAAGAAGAACCGTTCCAAAAACCTTCTTCGAGACAATACAAGAAATAGGCTTGCAGGTTACATGGAGAGAGTTAAATTCAAAGACAAATCCATTTACATTCTATTAGAATAGACATTAATTGTGGTTGGGATTAGACATGGTGTGGATGACCTCAGGAATGAGAACAGACATTCAAGAGGTAGATATAGCAACCAATACATGGGCAGACCACAATCCCATAAAAATTACATGGAAGGGACGAAAGAAGAAAGTGAGATGGACAATGAATCAAACTATTCTAAAAGACAACGAGTTCACACAAATGGTAGAAAAAGAAATGAAATTCTTCTTTAAAAAAATAGAAAAGAAGAAACATAATTGCAAAATGTCTGGGATTCGGCAAAAGTATATACGAGGACTAGCGATAACATATATAGTAGTGATGGCAAATCTTTTTTGGCTGCCGTGCCAAAAGTGGGGGCACAGGGGGGGGGTCATTCGCCGGGGTGCCACACCCATAATGCTACGTGATCAGCTTTTGCCATGTTTTTTTCTCCTTCCCCAGGCTCCAGAGGCTTTCTTGGAGCCTGGGGAGGATGAAAACAGCCTCCCAGCCCCCCCCCCCCGGATGCCTCAGGAGCTTCCCTGAAGTCTCCAGAGGGCAAAAATCGGCCCTACAGGGAACCTGGAAGTTGGGGAATGGTGACTTCCGGTTTGTCCATAGGACTGATTTTCGACTTCCGGGGCCTTCAGGAGGCTTCCCTGAAGGCTCTGGAGAGCAAAAGATGGACTCAAAAGAAGGCCGAAGTCAGCTGGCCACCTGAAGTCACCTGACAAATGGCTCCGCGTGCCACCTGTGGCACACGTGCCATAGGTTCGCCATCACAGATATATAGCAAGAAGAAATAAGAAAAAGAAACAACAGCAAAACATATTACAAGATGAGTTCAAAAGACTAGAGACAGAACTGCAGAAAAGAGAAAATTGACTTAATAAAACACAAATTGAACCTTAATAGTCCAAGATGAAATGGCTCAAAAAATTAAAATGATGAACAAAACTTTTTTGAATATGCAAATAAGCCAGGTAGATGGTTAGCGTATAAGTTAAAAAGAAAAAGAAAATGCCATACCAATTGCTAGACAAAAAAGGAATTCTTCAACATCAGATTGAAGACAAAAAGAAAATAACCCAGGAATTCTTCAGGAAACTGAATAGTCAAGAAGATTATCAGAAGACACTACTAAGCAATATTTGAAAAAAGCTGGCTTTTTTTTTGTTAAGCTGGCTTAACTAAAATAATGAACACAGTGAGAAAAATGCTAAATGAAAAAATAATGACAATGGAAATAACGGAAGCAATTAAAAGGCAAAAAAATAATAAAACTACTGGACCAGACGGGCTTCCACAGAACTTTATAAAAGCATACAAGAAGCACTATGATCGTTCTTGCTCAAGGTCTACAATGAAGCATTAGCAAAGGCCAAACTCCCCAAAACCTGGACAGAAGAATATATCACACTAATACCAAAAGAAGATATAGATCATCAACAGATAAAAAACTATAGACCAATATCATTATTAAATGTAGATTATAAAATTTTGCTTCAATAATTTCAGAAAAATTTAAAAGGTTTTTAAATGAATGTATACATCCCAACTAGAAGACTTTTCTACCCAAAAGACAATTAAAAAACAACATGAGGATTATTATGAATGTCCTGGAATACTACAAAGCCCATCCCGAAAAACAACTAGCATTGATCTTCTTGGATGCACAAAAAGCTTTTGATAATATGAATTGGCAGTTTATGATATAACAATTAAAAAACACGAACTTCGGAGAAAATTTTGTAAAGATGATTCAAGTAATATACTCCAATCAAACGGCAAATGTGATAGTAAACGGAGAAATAACAGAAAAAAATAACATAAATAAGGGTTCAAGACAAGGATGTTCACTATCCCCTCTCTTATTTATATTAACCCTGGAAGTCTTACTTCGACAGATCAGACAAGACCATGAAATAAAAGGCCTGAAGATTTAAAAAATAACAATATAAAGTACAAGCATTTGCCAAAGGTCCCAGTAGGTTTGGTCTAGTAGGAATCTTTTCCTGTGGAGTTAGTTTCTAATTAGGGCTAATTCAGTTCTTTTCAGGATCCTTTCAGTGGCTGAGGTTTTAGAATGGAATTTTAGTTGGCAGCATGTGGGGATCAGGCTTTTGTCTCGGCAGTTGCATAGGAATGTGAGGTCACATAAGATGGTGGCTCTTCGGACTTCAAGTTTCTTGTAGGTCCTGGTGAGCAGGAAGGTTTCCTCCCCATAGAGGTAAGATATTTGTTTTCGTAGATTTTCATGGGTGTAGATATGCTGGTCTTGTTGTATCTGGGTCTTTTCCCATGTAAGATTGCAATTGTCTTGGCAACATTTCGGCGAGGTCTCACTCACCATCTTTAGACTGCTGCTTTTGGCTTAAACTGGGACCTACTCACTCTTCACCTCAAACTCAGAAACAAAATCCATCCAGCACTCTGGGACAAATCCAAACAACTAGCCCTCTGGAGAGCCGAAACAGAAACCTCCTACAAGACAGACACACACACCAACAAACTCCACCGACTAGAAAAACAACAGAAGCCCAACCCCCTTCCACAGCGACTCATGAAACAAACAGTACACAACATATCAGACAGAACCCTCATCACAGCTGAAATCAATGTCCTTTCCAGAGGATTCAACTTTGCAGTTGCCCGTAAACGCATCCCCATTGAAGACATCATATGCGGAGTTGAAGCTACACTCACCAAAATCAACCCAGATGAAGCCAATAAAATCAGACTTGCAGTCACCAATATCCTTTGCTCCAGTAATCCACTCAGAAGCAACTTACAGCAAGAACAAAAAGCACTCACCAACTTGAGGATAGACAACAACATAATCAGTCTCCCAGCAGACAAAGGTAACACCACAGTGGTGATGAACATGTCTGACTACCAAGCCAAATTATCCAACCTACTCCAAGACCCCGCTTACAATCCTCTAAACACATATCCCACCACTTACCTGGAAAAACCACCAAATCAAAAATAAAAGTTTCTCCCATCAGTGAAGAGATCCAGCAAAGAATCATCCCCAGAGAGAAATCTTCCAGATGCCCCAAACTCTATGGCCTCCCCAAGATACACAAAGAAGGAACACCACTCAGATCCATAGTCAGCTCCATAGGCTCACTTCTACAGAATCTTGCCAAATTCCTCACCAAACAACTCCAACTCTACGCAGAATCCTGTCAGGCCTGTAGTTATGTTCTTTTTAGGATCTTTGGCCTGCCGCACTTTCTTATAATTTTCTATGCTGTTTCAATAGTGTAGTAGTTGGGAGGGGGGAATAGAAAGGAGTAGGATTGTAGAATGGATTGTTGACATTCTTTTGTAGAAGCCAAGGTCATCTTTTGTCTTCGCATCTCGACACCTGGCCAGAAGAAGATGGGTGTACATGCCAGCGTGGAAGATGATGATTGGAACATGTGATGGATTTGTGGGTGTGGGGAGAGATCATGAACTTTCAACTGGGTGAACCCAGAGGAGGTACTTCCAGAATTGGAATTTCCATAGCCGTGCTAAATTGCCTGCAGAATAAATTGGACCTTAAAGGATGTTTTGCCTTGGACAATGATTTATTTCTGCATGGTATTTAGAACCCTAACAAATCCATCACCTCACACGTACCAAACTCACTCCTTTTCATAGAAACAATAAAGAAACAAAACCTACAATCCAGCGACCTACTTGTGAGTTTTGATGTCATATCCCTCTTCACCCAAGTGCCTATAAAAGAAGCCTTGACAGCTATCCAGAACAAACACAACCCCCCTAAACACATCCTGGACCTAGCCCTAGTCAAAAATTGAGCCCCACCCACCACCCAGGCCATTACAACACAAAACAACAACGGACACACAGCCAGCACCAATCAGCACCAATCTACCAATCATGATACAACCACACATCCTATCAATCCACTTACTGAAATAAAGCCAGCACTCCACACACCTCCACCAAGATTTATAGAAAGAGAGCAGCTCCAACCACGCTTTAAGCCAAAAACACCAGCCTGAAGATGGCGAGTGAGACCTCGCCAAAACGTTGCCAAGACAATCTCAATCTTATACAGGAACAGACCCGAACACAACAAGACCAGCAGCGAGATTGAAGCTCTTTTTCAGCATGTTTGAGAAGAAATCAGTAGTTTTCAGTGCAAAAAGCCTGCAGCTGCCACTATCAGCTCAGTTCCAGCTGACAAAGAGGTGGCAGCTGAGAGGCCTTTTGCGCCGAAAACTACCGGCCAAAAAAGAGGCCTGAAGTCCCATCACCACCATTGCTGCCTTGTTTTTTGTGCCAACCATGCATGCACACCCCATTGCCTGCCAGTGCCTGTGCACAGCCACACCCCATTACCAGACCCAGCCAGAAGAACATCTTGCTGTGCCAGAGGAATGGCATCCAGTGGAGTTGCTTGTAAAGCAGTCAGACTGTGGTGTCTCTTTAATGGACTTCGACGCAGAGAGGAGGGGGGGCCATAAAAGGACAGGCCACAAGAGCTGCCTTTTCTGCTGGTTCTATGGGTGTGGCTTGGGGGGAATGGCTTGGTGAGGGTCATGTGACTGAGTGGGGGTGGCCAACTCAACATCACTCACACCGAGTTGGCCATGCCCACTCAGTCACATGACTCCCACCAAGCCACGCCTGCCAAGCTATGCCCATAGAACCAGTAATAAAAAAAAATGAATCCCACCCCTGTAATATAGGAATTTTAATAAATTTATAACTTTATTCAGTAGGAGATAAAAAGTGACCTGAGGATTTTCATCCGGCCAATTTCAAACAGTGTTTATGATTGGACTGGTGTTCAGAAGAAAATATTCAGTCCCAACCTCTAAGTCATTAAATGTCAAGGCATCTACAATATAAATTACCATATTTTAGGAGTATAAGACGCACCGGAGTATAAGACGCACCAAGGTTTTGAAGGGGTAAATTAAAAAAAGTTTTTGCACTCTGCAGACTGCCCAAAAACGGGCCCATTTTTTTTCAAAAAAAGGGGCATGAATAGCCTTTAGGAGGCTTGCAGAAAGTTCCAATGGATGGGAGAGCCCAAAAATGAGCAAAAAACAGCCCATTTTTCGTGCAAACGGGGCTGTTTTTTGTCAAAAAAGGGGCATGCAGAGCCTTTAGGAGTCTTACAGAATGCTCCTGGGAGCTGGGGGGGGGGCAAAATTGAGCAAAAAACAGCCTGTTTTTCACTCATTTCTGCCCTCCCCAGCCCCCACGAGCACTCTGCAAGGCTCCTAAAGGCTATGCACTGCCATTTTGGTGAAGGGGCGGGGTTTCTGGAGGCTTCATTCAGTGTATAAGACTCACCCATATTTTCAGCCTCTTTCTTACGGGAAAAAGGTGCGTCTTATACTCTGAAAAATATGGTAAGTAGAACTTAATTAAGTCATTCTTATTATTCTTCAGACTTAGAAACACAAATTCAGGCTCTGACACATTCACATTAATAACATGTAAATATGTCCTTACCACATGGTCCATCTAACTCCCTCTCTGGGATATTGTGAGAATCAGGTGGGATTCAATTTTTTTACTACCGCATGCATTGCCAGTGTGAAGAACAGGGCAGCAAGGGCGGTGAGACTGAAGCACTTTTTTGGCGCGTTAGAGAAGCGGAGGTTGGTAGTTTTTGGCGCAAGAAGTCTGCAGCCGCTGCTGGTAGCTTGGTTCCGGCTGGCAAAGAGGCAGCAGCTGGGAGGCTTCTCACACCGAAAAAAAGAGGCAGCAGCTGCAGGCATCTAGCAACAAGGGGGATGAGATGTGGGCTGGCGGGGAGCCCAGCGGCGATGGCTCAACCCTGGCTCAAACCTCTGCCACCAGCCACAGGAGGATTAAGGTAAGCCCATGGGGAAATTAAGCAAGGGCCAGGCAGGAAACAGGCTGATGAGTGGCAAAGGGAGAGTGGGCAGCATGCAGGAGGAGGACTTGGGAAGGCCAGAGCTGGGGAATAGCACATTCCCTGACCTGGCCAAGGCAAATGGCAAGCAAGCGGAGGCTCCAGAGCCTCAGGGAATCATGCATCTCTGGACCTTGGCCCCCAATCCAAGGCAAAGGGCAAGCATGCAGCATGCTTACCTTTGGTAAGATGAGCAGAGCGGGCAAGGCACAGAGGCAACTGGCAAAGTGATTAGCTGGGCTGCATGGCAAAGGCAACATATATAGGGCTGAGATGGGCAGGGCAAGTGTTGAGCAGGTGGGCAGGACAGGCGAGTGTCAAGCAGATGGGTGGGGGAGCAAGCGTCGAGTGGATGGGTGTGGCAAGCAAGCAGTGACCAGGAGGGCAAGGGTGGGGCCAGCCAGAGGTCATTAATGGTTCAGCAAACCAGGTCAAATTTTCCCTACCAGTTCACCCGAACCAGCTGAATACTAACTCTGGTGGTATTGGACCGATTCAGGTGAACCAGTAGGGATGATTGTAAATTGTTCACCAAACCGGTAACCTGCCACGCCTATCAGCTGGGCTTCAGAAAAAGGAATATAGGTGAGTATAGCGCAAGGGTGGGCGGGCCCAGCTAAAAGTTGGAGTAAAGCAGTTCGCTCCCACCTGATAGTTGGAACTACCAGTTGGCCCAAACCGGTCCAAACCAGTAGAATCCCGTCCCTGACTTTAAACCTTGAAGAAGACATAATTTAAATTGTGTGTATTGCAGCAGAGGTGGGTTCCGGCCAGTATGCAGCGGTACGGGCGTACCGGAGCCAGAAATGTGTTGTACTTTTGTGTACCTGTAGCACAGTGGCATGGCCATGCCCCCATACTGATATGGCCTGCTCCTGTTTGCAAGGCACTTCTCAAAGAGAAGGAAGTGGGGTGGGGCTTCTTCAGAGGATCCGAGCAAGAGCAGCATAGAAGCCCCCTCCGAAGCAGCTGGAAAAAGTACATGTGGGTTGGAGGGGGGGAGGAATTCAAACTTCATCCTCCTAGTGCGGTGTGGGGCTTTGGGCAAAGGCTGGAGGGAAGAGCCCTGGCTTGCTCATGCTCTCTCCCGCCATTGTGTAGTTTGATGCAGCCTGCACTGTAGTCAGTGAAGCTGGGCGCGTGAGAGCTAGCTTTTTGCATAGGTGTGTGTGTGTGTGTGTGTGTGTGTGTGTGTGTGTGTGTGTGTGTGTAGAAATGGATGGGGGCCTGGGGAGGAAGTCATTCCCCCTCCCCCAATAGCTGAATAAAGCTATGCAAAAATCTAGCCCAGCTTCACTGACTACAGGTTTGAAAAGGCAACATGGCTCCATCTGCAATCAAACTAGACTGGGGAGGGACAACATGAGCGAGCACTGAGGAGACCATGGGAGGAGGGAAGCCAGGCAAAGGGGCATGCACAGACACTTTCCCCCAGCCCCGTTCTTTCGAAAGGCTCTGATCAGCTCCCCTCCGGCTTCTCTACCTCTCCTCTCACTCCAACCTGTCAGCAGGAGGTGAGTAGGTGGGTGGGCTTTATTGCATTCCAGGCATTTCCCACCCGGACAGCATGCTGCATTTGCAATGGGAGAGGTGTTTGGGGAAAGCAGCAGGGGAATTTGGGGTGGTGGCAGAGAGCTGCTTTCAAGCCATTGGGAGAAATATCCAATCCAACTTCTGTGTGCGTGCATGTGTATTTGAGATAGAGTGAGAGAGAGAGGGAAGGGGGTAGGAGTGATATATCCAATCCAACTTCTGTGTCTGTGTGTTTGACAGAGTGAGAGGGGAGGAGGGGGGAGAGAGGGAGGAAAGAGGGAAAGCGAGGAAGAAAGAGAAAGAAAAAGAAAAAAGGAAACTTCTTTTGCAAAGGAGAAAAAAAATGCTGTCACTTTAAATTGGAATTGAGCAAGCCTGGATATGGAATTCTGGGAGTTGAAGTCCATAAGTCTTAATGCTTATAACTTTAAATTGAACCTTTAAATTGAAATTGTGCTGGGAACAACAAATTGGTTATATGGTTATATGGTTTTATGTTTTTGAAATTTAGGAGTTTGTGCAATATGGGCTTTGTGTTTCTAAAAGGGTTTGGATGATTCCTTGCTTGTGAATGGAGCCAAATTTTCTCTAGGGTCAACATTTCATTATCTCTATCTGGCAGGAATGTGGAATGAGCCTCAGTCAGGTTTCTTTGTTAGCAGAAAGAAAGAAAAACAGTACAGCAATGTAGGGCTAGAAGGCTACTCAGATGTCATCTAGTCCAACCCCCTGCTGCAGCAGGAAACCTTACATTGTATGGATTATTTTGGTCCCTCTAATCCCTCTAACAGAGAGGAAAATTGCCAGAAAGGAGAAGGAGTTTACTAGGACAAGGCTGCCATGCAGAGGAAGGCAGAGATAGTCCTTGACTTATGACTACAATTGAGACCAAAATTTTGGTTGCTAAGCAAGAGCATTGTTAAGTGAGCTTCACCACATTTTACCCAATCCATGACATCTCCTGGTGAGTGACATCAGGTTGGCCATTACCACCCAGTCACATGACTGCCAAGCCACTCCTACCCAGTCACATGACCTCCAAGCCACTCCCACAAAACAGGCCACACCTACAGAATAGGTTCTAAAAAAATTTGAAACCTACCACTGTATTGCAGGTCCTGAATCTTTATACTTATTGTTCTAGCTGGCAAAAGATTGGATTAGAACTGGTTAAATTGTTCTTTGAACTTCCAACCATAACTTCTCCATCTTGCTTTGCTCACCTGCAATCATGTATCCTATCCAATTGAGGTCCCTACAATTTAAGGATTTATTGAAAACATAATGACATAATAATTATCTTTAAAAATTCAAAATTGTTGGAATTTTTTCAACACAGTTAGTGGATATTTGTATCATATTTGCCATTTCAGGCAGAAGTTGCAAAGGATGTCCACTTCTGAGGCAAGAAATACAAAAAAATTACGTTGTTAAAGTTAAAATAGATTTGGCATACAGAAAAAGGCAAAGTACCCTCCATCCCTATCCCCCAAATTAAGAAAAACATGAAAATCTGAGTACAAGGACAAAAAGACAAAGATCAAGGTCTATATTTTTGCATTAAAAAGGCCATTGTTAATTTTCATCCTAGGAGGGAAAACATTATATATAGTAGTAAAACTTGAGGGGAAAAAACTGATACAGCTGCTCTCCAGCACAAGGAATGTCAATTTATGTCACCAATTTATAAACAAGATGAAAGAAATCTAAGATAAAAAGAATATACATGCCTTATAAATGTAAGGAAGTTATTATCATTTTGACCTTTGAAGAATACTATGGTCAGCTACCCTAGTACATTACGTAGTTCAGTACAGCTGAACACAGTTCAACATTTTTATCATATTATAGATAACACATTATAGTCTGTAGCCTTGACCAGATCATTCATAAAGAATGTGGCAAAGAAGATGAAGGGCCTGTCATCCTTGCATTCTTTCTTTCACATTGTTCTTCCATCAAACCAATCTCATAAATGTATAATATTATGTAGACTAAAGAGGTAAAAAGTCATATCTCATGAATTATCTTATTCATGCTGAAAAGGCAAAATACTTTTGATTAAAATAGCTAGCATGAATAAATGTATATCTATGCTTGGAAACCTGCACTCTTGTGGATGACACTCTTGTGTCATTTCTCATTACAGGTTTAAGTACCTAAATATGTAGCTAGGTAATCACATGCTAGCAGAAGTTAATAAACTACTTTACAACATGACCCATTTACCCAACTCCAGCATAATGCATGTAACTTCCACTCCAATCAATCCATCATTCAATCAGTAAATATTCTTTAAAAAATTATACTCCTAGGTATTGAATGTGTACCCAGATGTGAGGATTAGGGCCGCCAAGAGGATTATTAAGGGCTGGAACAAGACTGGTATGGACCCCCTCACCTACACATGGACACATAAATGAATAATGTCATAATTGTACATTTACAATGTGCAGCGTTTTTGAGCTCCATATTTTTGAGATGAAATTTCATAACCATTCATAAACTGAAGTGACATATAAAATATATTCATAAATGAAATGAAACTAAACTTGCAAACTTAAATAAATAAGTAATGAAATTAAAATTCAATAAATTATATAAATAACTGATCACTGAGTCTCAGATTAATAAAGGTTATGTCAAACAAGGCTGCAAGGCTTTGTTTGCTATACACACAAAGTATAGAGTTTGAAGTATATATCCAATATTTTTTTTCTTTTACAAATTTGGTTTTGTAAACATTTAAAAAAATGTATCCTTTCATGAGCCCCCTTTGAGCTCCATAGGCCCCGGAACAATGTACCGGCTGCACCCCACTCCCCAGGCCTGTTGACGATCATGTAAAGCGGACCAAATAGATTGCACAGTCAATTTAGATTTTCATTTCATCAGTATCTGATATTATACTACTGATATTAAGAAATAATTAAGAATCCAAGGAGGCCAACAATTTAAAAAATGTATTTTTTAAAAAACCAGCAATATTTCAAACAAGTTAGAACAAGTCTAAATATCTAAGGAGATGCTTAGATCATGGTTGTCCCAAAAGTGCTTTTTCCAAAGGCACCTCTTGGCTTTTTTTTCCTTCAAAAGTGTTTCACCTCATCGAAGAAACTTCTTTAGTTCTAACTGACTGTTGGGGAATGGGCCATTCTCCTAAATGTAGTATCTTTACTTCGTGTGTAGTATCTTTACTTCATGTGTAGTATTTACTTACATATGTAGTATCTTTACTTCGCTCATAGATGTTATACTTAAATTTATTTTGTTGCTTTGTTAGATGCTCAGGTTTATGATTAAAAGTAGACAATCTGTGACCTGAACTTTCAGAGATATTTCCTTACCCATACATAGAAACAGAATGACGAAGGGCAAAAAAATCATTGGCAGCAAGAGTTACCTATAACTTCTGAATTGGCCCTTGCCTTGCCCTTGCCTGGCCTTGTCAACTATTTACAGTTTATGATTTGTACATTTTTTGATCTATATAGTGTCTGAGGTCTGTAGAATGGCACTAATACAGATTCTGTGTTATTCTGTAGCAATAACAAAATTTCTCAACAAATTTTTATATCAGTAGTATCAGATACTGGTGAAATGAAAATCTAAATTGACTGCAATCTATTTGGTCCACTGAAAATTACATCCCAATATGAAATTCAGATTTTATTAAAATAAATAACTAAATGTAAATTAGATTCAGTGGTATGAGTTTGCATTCTATGTGTTCTGAGCTTTAGAACCAATATGGAATAATTAGTATAGTGTGAAGGGTTAGGGTTAGGGTTAGTACAACTTTACACACACTATTTCAAAGTCTATCAAGTTAAGCATGTCTTCTTGTCAGATCCCTAACATGATACTGCCATTCAAATGGAGGGAGGGGAAAGCATGGGGTTAAGCTGTACTTTATAACCTTTTACATGGCAGCTAAGCACCCTGCAATATTCTCACTTTTGGGAATGAGATAAGAGGGGAGAGCCATGTGGAGTATGTCAGTTGGCTGGAAGTGGAAGAAGATCCTGGGAACGACTCCCTATCTGGTTTCTCAAGACGGTTCCTTACAATAAACATCTTCACACATGTGGATTGGCTAATCCCCATTTAGATGAGAGGGAGGAACTCTAAAGCCATATTTCTAACTGCATAATGGGGGGAGATTTAGAATCTGCTTCACCTGTTCTGCTATCACTTCTTCTCAATTAAAGGTTCCTTTTGAAATATCACATTTCAAGAGTCTATACTTTCTTGAGAAAGGAAGAGTGGCAGATCCTTACACTTCTAAATCAGGCATCCAAAACCCCTGGGCTGGGACTCCACAGAAGAAACAAGCATGTGCACATCCCCACTTGAGTGAGCAGTGGGGAAGTGTGTGCTCCATTTGTGTGAGCAGCAGGCACACGTGCCTGCCTCCCATCAAATGGAACTGCATGTATATGGATGCTTGCCTGCTGCTTGCACGGAGCCATCCCCTCTCCATCCCTTGCTAGTCCACAAAGCCAGAAAGGTTGGGGAACTCGGTTCTATATGTTACAATAGGATGGAAATTTATTCTCATTCTCTTTATGATAATTATAGTTATAAGAGCAAACATGTAAACATTTACACTTTAAAAATTAATATGAGTAAAATATTATAAGAATGACATATCTCGGGAGTATTTTGCAATATTCTAATTCCAGAATTGAATATCTATATTTAAAATTTTAGGATATTAAATATTATGGATATACTATTACTTTTTATTTTACTGGTAAGAAAATATATATGAAGTGACCATTTTAGAATAAGAAATGTCCATGTTTGCTAACAATCTGGCAAATTGCCACAATTGTATTTCTGTATAGCAACAAGAGGTCTATTCCCTTTCATTACATAAGCACTAGTGTCCAGTAAATTTACTGCAAAATTTACTGTCAGTTTTGTTTGAAAGTTATTCAGACAATAATAATGCAGACATAATGGAATTAAAATAGGATTTCTTTCATTCCAGAACTACAGTATATGAAGAAGGAACTTTAAAAAGGTAGTGTATAATCATGATCACTTTTTCTATGAAAATATTGTCTTTCCCCCCCCAACCAGTTTATATCCAAAAAGACACATTTTCTCTAACTTTACATTATGTGTAAAGGCTCACATGCAAGCCTAAATCAGATCGTGGCTAATCAGAAATGTGGAAATTGCCAAGAGATTATAAACCCAATGATAGAGACTAGATGACTCAGACCCCACTGATAAAGATACAAAAGATAATTTTATTGTTTGCTGTATGAACATGGAATTCTAAGAAAGCCCAATTCTCATTATATAAGCATATTTATACATATTTGCACAACTTGAAAGGATACTTAGGCAATCTAGTAAAAATGAGGTGCTCCAAATAGCCACGATTTATAAAATTTTCTCATTCCTATAGCAGATTTTCAGGATTCCAAGCTGAAAAAAAGAGATATAATGGCTGTTCCTTTTTTTTAAAAAGGACTATGAGACCAAGGATGTCTTCAAGGGAGGGAGGGTATGAAAAAATAGATGGTAGCTAGACTGAAAGGCCAACTTCAGCTCTGCTTGAGTGATTGGTCTTTATCAGGAACACAAGAGAAATGAAGGTTGGTTTATTGACAAATATAATCATTACATTCTGTAAAAGGAATGCTTAAGCATATGAGTTCTCATCCATGACCATTTTCTGTAATACTGGCCAGAATGAGGGACAACAATGGCAAGAGAAGTTCTTCCTACAGCACCTTTATCCTTTTACGTCACAAACAATGCCTGATGATAAGGTAGTTTGGCTTGTTAGAAAAAGTAGCAGAGTTTAGAAAGCATATTTTTTTGCTTTTAAACAAGTGTTAAACGTATTATTTCATGTGGATAAATAACTAGGGTAGCTAGTATAAACTAATCTGCCTCAAGTTAGTTCTGAAATATTAACTCTATTGCCTTTGAATTTTACATTCAGCATAAATTTAGGAATCAACCATATAACATTAAAAAGAATGTTAAACAGTTACTATTAGATAACTAGCTTTTTAAAATAAAACAAAACAAACTAAAATTAATTATGTTCTTTATTTCTTCAGATCGGGTGTTGGAGGGAGAGAAAAGAATGACTGAATTTAAGATCACCAACAGAAGATAACATCTGATGTTAAAGCTATGCTAATTTACAATCAAACTGAAAGTATTGGCTTCATATGACCTTCATGAAAAATACACCCTAGCCTAGAGAATTTATTGACGTATCTATGAGTAACAGAATGGGGAACAGGTGACTCTTGACAGAACTTTCTGCTTGCAATGGGTTTTAATCTATGTTTATGTGCAATGATAAGAATATGCATCCCAGTATAAAAGAGCTATATTTGATTAGGAAGTATACAAGCCAAAATTACTCTATTTTTCGGAGTATAAAACACACCAGAGTATAAGGCTCACCAAGCTTTTGAAGAGGCAAATTAAAAAAAAGTAGGTAGTTAGATAGAGGGATAGAGAGGGAGAGAAAGAAAGAGAAATACAGTAGGTAGGTAGGTAGGTAGGTAGGTAGGTAGGTAGGTAGGTAGGTAGGTAGGTAGAGTAGGTAGGTAGGTAGGTAGGTAGGTAGGTAGGTAGGTAGAGTAGTTAGGTAGGTAGGTAGGTAGGTAGATAAAGGGATATATAGAGAGAGAGAAATAGAGATAGATAGAGAAATACAGTAGGTAGGTAGGGAGAGAGAGTGTGTAGGTAGAGGGATAGAGAGAGAGCAGTAGAAAGATATATATAGAGAGAAATACAGTAGATAGGTAGGGAGAGAGAGAGAGAGTAGGTAGGTAGGTAGGTAGGTAGATAGAGGGATAGAGAGAGAGAAAAAAATACTGTAGGTAGGTAGGGAAAGAGAGAGTAGATAGGTAGATGTTTCCAGGTGTATTTATCCATGTGCTGGAAAAGGAAATCACTGACAAACCTTAAGAAAACGGCCCATTTTTCACGAAAACGGCCCCCTTTTTTAAAAATAAAAGGCATGAATAGCCTTGGGGGGGCTTGCAGAGTGCTCCTGGGGGGTCAAAAAAGAGAAAAAATGGCCCATTTTTTTGCAAAAATGGCCCTGTTTTTTGTCAACAAAATTGCATGCATAGCCTTATGGAGGCTTATAGAGTGCTGCTGGGGGATGGGGGGGGGGAAACATGGCTCTTTTCTGCTTATTTCTGCTCTCCCCAGCTTCCAGGAGCTCTCTGAAAGCCTCCATAAGTCTATGAACGGCCATTTTGGTGAAGGGGGCGGGGCTTCGGGATCAAAAAATGCTGTATTCGATGTATAAGACTCACCCAGATTTTCAGCCTCTTTTTTGAGGAAAAAAGGTGCATCTTATACTCCAAAAACTACGGTACTTCATTATTTAGTCATTTAAAGAAAATCAATTGTTAAAGCATAACTGGTAACAAGCCTCCAGGCATAATAGGCACATGAACAATTACAATACTAAATAAATAAAGGCCAGAACTTGAAATATGATCACTGACCATTTTCTTTTTCACAAATGTATAATTCCTCTATGTAAAAAATGTATTCTAAACATGTTTGCTTAGGACTGTAGAAATGTCACCAAATGGGAATATTTGTATAAAAGAAAATGAATACTGTTTAACAGTACACTATGGATTTTGAAATGTCTGTGTATAGGAATCCACTGGACTGATACATCTCAGCAAGAGAAGATTTGCTTCCTGAGCAAATATAATCATTGAGTCCATTTCCTATTATTTTCCATATAAAGAAGAAAATAAGCATAAGCATATCTCTTTCCCTCTCCCTCCCTTTTCCCTGCTTCTTCTTCTTCCTAGTTTTGGGCATTGAGTTTAGGTCATTACTCTCTCTCAGCCAAATCTATCTGACAGGGATGTTGTTGTAAGAAATAATAAAAGAAGGGAATTCTGCCCTCAACCCTGATATTTTTAAAACATACATACATATATTGGCATCCTTCAGTCTCAAAAGACTATATGGTATTGTGCTCTGGAAAGAGGTCAAAGCTGGAGTGTCATCTCCAGCATGAGGCCTGGGTAGATTAATATGGAGGATAGACTGTTACCCAAGCAGCAGATCCGCCTCTCCATGTGGCTGAAATAGTCCAATGGAATAGCAGAGCCGATATGATTGGTTTCAACTGCGTCACAAGAGTTACCAGAACGTGGTTGTACACAGTCACAAATTGCTTCGAGGACTCTGGCTCCGGATTTTGCCTCAAAGTTGACTCTGAAGCCTTTTCCAGTAGTGGATATAGCCACAAGGGAGTGGAGGTTTGTAATCAGAGTTTCCCTTCTCCTAGAACAGCGATGGCGAACCTTTTTTGGCTCGCGTGCCACAAGTGGGGGGAGCGTAGGGGGGTCGTGTGCAGGTGTGATGCACCCATAATACAACCCGTGACCCCCCCCAGTGCACATGCGCGCACAACGCACAACCCCCCCATTTTTACATGCTTTTTTCGCCCTCCCCAGGCTCCAGAGGCTTTATAGGAGCCTGGGGAGGGCAAAAAGAGCCTCCCCTGCCCCCCCGGAGGCCCTCCGGAGGCTTCAGGGACCGTCCAGAGGCTTCCCTGAAGCCTTTGGAACGCTTAAAACGACCCTCCGAGCAAACCGGAAGTGACTTCCGGGTTGCTCGGAGGGTCGTTTTAAGCGCTCCGAAGGCATCAGGGAAGCCTCTGGACGGTCCCTGAAGCCTCAGGTGGGGGCGGGGGAGGCTCTTTTCGCTCTCCCCAAGCTCCTATAAAGCCTCTGGAGCCTGGGGAAGACGAAAAATAACTTTTAAAAAGGTGAACTCAGCTGGCCAGCGCGCGCATGCGCGCTGGCCAGCTGACAGGGCAGCGCCTCGTGTGCCCTGACAAATGTCTCCGCGTGCCACTTGTGGCACGCGTGCCATAGGTTCACCATCACTGTCCTAGAAGATGGTTCTGCCGCTTTATCTGCCGTTGGGGTGTAGAGCCCTCTTCAGCCTTCAAAACCATTGACCTTCTTTTCCTGTAACTCTGGAAAGGGGCCCTTACGAGGCCAGCTGGATCAAGGTTTTTTAACTTAAATTTTAAGGAAGTGGTACTCCTCCATCACTCTTTTTAAAAAGCATATAAATTTAATAAACAGATAAATCTAAATCAGAAACTTACCATTTATTGAATAAATTCATTCTATAAAGTATATATTAATAATATAATTCAAATCAAATTATACAAAACAGTTTTCTTCACAGTAATAAAAGAGTAACAAAGTGCAAGTTTTAAACTTGCAAAGATCTCTCATGTAGTTATTGATTCACAGAACTTGGTCCTAAATTGTCCATCTTAAAATTGATAAAATGCTAGTGAATATTATGTTTCCTGCCCCAAATGCAGTCTGCAGCACTTTGATTCTTTGAATCCCTTTGAAAATCTTCTTTCCATATTTATTTTCTTGATAGAGGTTGACAGTGGGAAATGCATGTGTGTTGTTGAAATCTTTTCATGGCCTTCCTGCAAATAGATGTTACTTTGCTGCATTGATTTTGCCCGCAAAATGCTACAAAATGTTAGTAGACCTTGATAGTGAGTATATGTTACTTCTTTTTCTGGTATTGGAAGTACAGCTGTGATTTTTGGAAATACATTTAATGAGTACTATTTTTTTTTAAATCCTTCTTAGATTTTTGTCCTCAAATGAAGAAGTGAGTTGATTCAGTGTCATGTCTCTTGTAAAACCTGCTCTGTGTTTATCTTCAATAGCAAAATGAAAACATGGTTTTCAGAGATATTAGAAATCCATAATATAAATAGGAGCTGAAAAATAATGCTTATATTTTTAGTTGCAGAAAGTTAACTATCATTACAACAAATTATGCTTATAAGACTAGTCTAAGATATTTGAAAAGATCTGAAAAAGTAGGGTAAATCTGCAGCTTTAGGACAGGAGTAATTGAATTTTGAAATAATGTAGCAATTTCTATTTTTCTTTCCATGAGCTACATATTTTTTTCCTTTTTTTCTCAAATACCTGCAGGAAGGATGGAATAGTAAACGGACTGATTTATATATTTATTTTTTAAAAGCCTGGTGGAAAATAAGTAACTCAGAAAAAAAAATTCTAAGTTTCTAAGCAGAATACTTCTGTACCAGGGGTGAGTTTAAAAAAAAATTGGCCTATTTTGTGGGCATGGCTTGGTGGTCATGTGACTGGCTAGGAGTGGCTTGGCAGTCATGTGACCAGGTGGGAGTAGCTTGGCAGTCATGTGGCTGGGTAGGAGTGGCCAAGTTGATGTCACTGAATTCTTCCCCAATGAATGATCTACAAAAAGAAGATATAAAAAAGTAAATTTATTATTTTGTGTACTTACTACTTAAATAAGAATAAAATAAGTACACAAAACAATAAAAGAGCTACTTACAAAAGGTAGCTTTTGTCCTTGCCTGTCTTCAACATCACTGACCACCTTGCTCCAATGAATGGCCTGAACAAAGAAGAGACACAGAAATGAACTCTTCAGTTGTATGCACTGCATTAGGATGAAACCAGCACACAAAACAATAGAGAAGGAAGATGACTATCCTTTTGTGTGTCTTCATCACCAACTCACCACCTTCCTCCAATGAATGGCCTGCACAAAGAAGGGACACAGAAATAAACTCTTCAATTGCATGCACTGCATTAGGATAAAACAAACATACAAAACAATAAAACAGCTACTTAGAGGGAAAAAATTATTATCCTCCCAGTCTTCAACACCACCAACTGACCACCTTGCTCCAATGACCTGCAGAAAGAAGGGACACAGTAAAGGAAGACTGTAATTGCATGCACTTACATCTTACATAAGAATAACACAATGAAAGAGATACACTCAAATACTTACTTGTGTTATTGGTTTTGTGGTTGAAGATGTTTCCACATTGTTCTTTCATTTCCGGCCTCCTCAATTGCACTTCTCTTGCTCTTCACTCATGGATCATCAGCCATGTGATGGTGTGCTCTGAGCCACTTTTTGACTGAAGGAATTGGGTCCCATCTTTTTACAGGCATGTCAATAATGCTTATTGTCATCAAATTACTAATGTTTGGAACAGTTAGGGGGTTCTTTGTTCTGAACATATGAGGTTCATTTTTGAGAACCCCCTTTCTGCCTCTGCTGAACTAACAGCAATTGTCCTGACAATATCTCTAACTTTTTTGATACTGTCAGGAATTTTCTAGTTCTTTGGATCTTTGAGTACATTTTCCAAAAACTTTCTGTAGTCATTCAAATCAATTTCATAATTAAACATTTCACCAAATTCAATCAATCCTTCCTCTGTTTCTGCCCATGGAATGATTACATCTTCAATGTTCCAGTAATCCAGCTCCAAATATGTGAGAAATTCTAATTTGTTTGTGTCTGGCAATTGGCTACCTATTTTTAGATGTTTGCAATCCATCAGCCTTTTCTTCAAATTGGTAATGATGCTTTCCAAAAGATTTTCACAAGGAAATGCAACAAATGGTTGATTTTGAACTAATTTTATATTTTGGAAGGGTTCTGAACTACCATTACATCAACTTTTTTTTTCATATAGCCCCTTTTCCCGTCTAAGCATTTCAAATGCTTTAATTGATTGCAATACCAATTTTTTGGCCTTGTTGATGTCTGTGTTTCCCCCATGCAGGGCATTTGACAGAAGAGAAATCTCATTTAAATTATCAATCATGAGGGCCAAATCAGTCAAAAAATTTAAATTTTCAAAATGGGCAGTCATGCCTGGGAATTTTTCATTGCCCAGAAAAAACTGATGTAGTGCTGGATAAGCACCCCACACAGCTATGGTTGACCTTAAACTACAGGCAGCCTATCTTGGTCCCAAAGCTCTGCCAATCTTCACAATTTCAATGCCCAGTTGTTCAGAGATTTGGAAAAGTTCCAGCTGGCTCTTGCAGGATTTATGGGAATAAATAAATAAAACCAGAAATATTTTGTTGGGTATTTCAAAGAGAGGGAGAGATGTAATACAATACATATTTAATTTTACACATGTTAACAGCTCCTGGAATTGTGTTTGCACAACAGTGGAAAAACAAAGATATGAAAATGAATAAAGAAAATATTAGAATGTGCAAGAATGAATAAATTGTCAATTAAAATCAAGGAGAAGGCTTCGAATGCTTTTTAACATGGGATTTGTTTTATCAATAGTTAACTAACAAAAACAGAAGTTAGAAATCCAAAAGTATGAAAGAAAATGCCAATTATGTAAGGAAAGGTCACTAAAATGTATAGGCAAATATTATTACTGTGTTTCCCTGAAAATAGGACATGTCCTGAAAATAAGGCCATGCCACATTTTTTGAGTGGGCATAATATAAGTCCTCCCCCTAAAAGTAAGCTCCCTAGACAATCTCCCCTCCGGCCAGGCAGAACGCTGCTCAGCGGTATCCTGAATGTGCCAAGCCACGGGAACCAGGGGGCCAAAGGCACACAGTTGCTTGGTGCCTTTGGGATACCACTAGGTTGGTGAGCGACGCTGGAGAGGGGGTTTGCCAGGTGGCTGCTCTCTTGCGAGCGGACTCCCAAAGAGCCGGGCACAGCCCCAGGGGTGAATGGCAGTATTGCATTGTCACAGTAGCCCAAAACAGCAATCATGAAGTGACCACACTCACAAGTAGTCACCTGGCAAACCCCCTTTCCAGCCGGGCACAGCGCCATTCACTGACATAGGGGTATCGCCAAGCCACATGAGAGCCTGTTTGCTGCTGGCTGGCTTCCGCAGCTTGGCGCCTTCGAAATGCCAGTGAATGGCGCTCTGCACAGCTGGAGAGGGGGGGGGGTTGCGCAAGCAGCTGTTCCACTCCAGTTGCCTGCCTCCCAGTCTCATGATGCCCTGGCCCAGATCTCCCTGCAGAGCCAGGGCACCTCTGCTGCCGCCGTCTGCTGCCGCCGCCACTACCACCATCCCAGCATGGCTTTTTCAGCGGCTTCCAAACCGAGTCTTCCGGCAGTGGCCGCTTTGGCCATATGCTCTATGGTTGAGGGCCAGCTGCTAGCAGAGCATACTCCCAGAGCGTATGTAGAGTGTATGCCCAGAGGGGCCACTGCCAGACAACTCGGTTTGGAAGCTGCCAAAAAAGCAAGGCTGGGATGGTGGTGGTGGTGGCAGCAGGCAGCAGCGGAGGTGCCCTGGATCTGCAGGGAGAGCTGGGCCAGGGCATTGTGAGGCTGGGAGGCACACGAGCAGGAGCGGAATAGTCGCTCATTCAATCCCCCACTTCAGCCATGCAGAGCTGAAGAGATGAGGTGCTAGGGGCCCAAAGGGAAGGACCTTTAAAATATCACGATACAGAAATTACTATTCTAAAGCAAATTCCGAAAAAGATAAGAGAAAAAAGGAGGAAGTATTCTTCCTTATCAAAGAAACTATACAATCGAGGAATTTGGTTTAGATGGTTATTGCCAGAAGGAATGCTGATTTTCTGGGAGGGAAGCCGAATTAGAATTTATTTATTTATTTATTTATTTATTTATTTATTTATTTATTTATTTATTTATTTATTTATTTAAACTTATTAGTCGCCCCCTCTCCCCACAGGGACTCGGGGCGACGTACACAAGCAACAGTCAGCACAGTGTCGTATAGAGGAGGTAAAAAATAAATAAATAGTTACAATACTGAAAAAGGTTAAAACCCCAATAACATTAATAGTTTAAAAACTAAAATTAATAATTAAATATGACCTAGGGGTGGAAAAGTTGTCGAGTTATGCCAGGCCGGCTAGCCGAAACAGGTGGGTCTTCAGTTTACTGCGGAAGGAGCGGAGATCAGTTGTTGTTCTGATGTCTGGGGGGAGGTTGTTCCAAAGGGTAGGGCTCGCCACAGAGAAGGACCTATTCCTGGGCACCGCCCTCTGACAATCTCTAGAGGACGGCACCCGGAGGAGACCCTCTCTGTGTGAGCGAATGGGCCGCAGGGATGTATGGGGCAGGACACGATCCCGCAGGTAGCTAGGCCCTATGCCATGGAGCGCTTTGAAGATGGTAACTAATACCTTGAAGCGCACCCGGTAGGCAACAGGAAGCCAGTGCAGCTCGCGCAGGAGCAGTGTTATATGGGAGAACCTCGATCTCCCCATAATTACCCGTGCGGCTGCATTCTGGACCAACTGCAGTCTCCGGGTGCACCTCAAGGGGAGCCCCATGTAGAGAGCATTACAGTAGTCCAGGCGAGACGTCACCAGCGCGTGAGTGACTGTGTGCAAGGCCTCCCGGTCCAAAAGGGGTCACAATTGGCGCACCAGGCGAACCTGGTGGAACGTCCCCCTCACCACGGCTGCCACATGATCTTCCATAGCCAGCCGGGCATCAAGGAGGACGCCCAAATTGCGTGCCCATTCCACCGGGGCTAATTGTTCATCCCCGATGGCCAGCGATGGAATATGCTGGTTGTACCGGGGTGCCGGAAGCCACAGCCACTCTGTCTTGGAGGGGTTGAGCCTGAGCCTGTTGTCCCCCATCCAGACCCGCACGGCTTCCAGACAACGGGACATAACTTCAACAGCCTCGTTGGGGTGGTTTGGGGTGGAAATATACAGCTGAGTGTCATCAGCGTACAGGTGATATCTCACCCCAAAACCACGGATGATCTCGCCCAGCGGTTTCATATATGTGTTGAACAGGAGAGGCGAGAGGATCGACCCCTGTGGGACCCCACAAGTAAGGGGCCTCGGGGTCGACCTCTGCTCCCCTGTCAACACACATTGCGTCCGGCCAGAGAGTTAGGAGCGGAACCACCGCAATACGGTGCCCCCGATCCCCAGCCCCTCCAGACGGCGCAATAGGATACCATGGTCGATCGTATCGAAAGCCGCCGAGAGGTCTAATAGGACAAGGATGGAGGAACAACCCCCATCCTTTGCCCTCCAGAGATCATCCACCAACGCGACCAAGGCCGTCTCCGTGCTGTGACCGGGACGGAAGCCGGACTGGCGCGGGTCTAGATAATCATCTTCCTCCAGGTGGCGCGGGAACTGCTGAGCCACCACACTCTCAACAACCTTCGCTAAAAAAGGAAGGTTGGAGACCGGACGATAATTTGCTAGCTCCATTGGGTCCAGAGAAGGCTTCTTGAGCAGGGGTCTCACCACCGCCTCTTTCAAGGCAGTTGATAAAAGGCCCTCACCCAACGAAGCGTTCACCAGTCCCAGTAGCCAGCCTCATGAACCCGCCCAGGAAGCCAGTACCAACCAGGAGGGACACGGGTCCAGTAAACATGTGGTGGCTCGCAGTCGCCCGCGCAACCTGTCCAAATCTTCGGTGACAACAGGGTCAAACTCCTCCCAGTGTGGAATCTCAAGACTAGCCTTGGACGCCCCCTCTGGAGCACTGGAGTGGGTCCACCCCCTCCGGATCTGATCAATTTTATCCTGCAGGTATTCCCCAAACTCCTCTGCCCTGCCCTGCAATGGGGGGTCCCGCTGTCCCTGCGACAGCAGGGAGCGGGTCACCCGAAACAGGGCGGCAGGGCGGTTCTCTGCGGACGCTATAAGGGTGGCACAATATTGACGTTTGGCCACCCTTATTGCCACAAGGTAGGTCCTTAAGTAGGCTCTTACCTGTGTTCGATCGGATTTGGAGCGGGAGGATCTCCACTTGTTCTCTAGGCATCTCCTGTGGCGTTTCATCGCCCTTAGCTCCCCGTTAAACCAGGGGGCCCGGGTCGATCGTTGCCATCGGAGAGGCCGCAAAGGAGCAACCCGGTCCAAGGCTCCGGCGGCCGCACTGTTCCACGCGGCCACCAGGTCCTCTGCCCGGGAGCGGGACAGGTATGCAGGAGGTGGCCCAAGCTCTGCCTGGAACCTATCTGGTTCCATCAGACGCCTGGGGCGGAACCATCTGGGACCGTCTGGTTCCGCCTCCCCGCGGCGGGGAGTAGCTCCAGGGAAGTCCAGTTGGAGAAGTGAGTGATCTGACCATGACAGGGGCGTGATGACTAAATTCCCTCTTCCCAGATCACTCGTCCACTGGTCGGAGACAAACACAAGATCCAGTATGTGGCCTCTTTCGTGTGTGGGGTCCCGAACTACTTGAGTCAGATCCATGGCTGTCATGGAAGCCATGAATTCCCGGGCTGCCTTGGATGCCTCTCCCGTCGACGGCAGATTGAAATCCCCCATCACTAATAACTTGGGGGTCTCAATCGCCATCTCCGCGATCAGCTCGAGGAGTCCGGGCAGGGCCGTTGATGTATGGCGGGGAGCCAGGTATACTATCAACAGACCCAACTGACTCCCTGGGCCCCATTTCATGCCCAGAGACTCACAACCAGTGGATGAGGCCGAAGCCTTTATTAAAAATATTTTTCTCTCCCAGAGGACGAAGATAGCGGAGGTGGGGGAAAAGGCAGCAATGTACAAGACATGGGGAAGAGGGGGGGCTATGGCTCCACCTGGGGACAGGGAGGAGGGAGCAATATCGAAAAGGCTCAGGTCACAAAAATAAATGTATTTGAAATATTATTGTAATTGTTGATATACTAGAAAGTGACAAAGAAAGAGATGATTGAACACATGGTTGATATAAAGTAAGAATTCTGTTTATGCTTATCTTTTATATATTATTTTTAAAATTGTAAAAGTGTGAGATTTGGGGGGATTTCTACTACTAACATGGGAGGTACCAAAATTTTCTATGTACCTTTTTACCTTTCCCCCCATAAATGTTTTAATGTTTTAAAACCAATAAAATTCTTTACAAAAAAAAGCAAGATATTGCATCACAAACAAAACATTTCCTAAAAGCCATAAAATTTCTTTTAATACATATTTCCTGAAAACAATAATTTTAAAAAAAACATTTCCTCAAAACAAAACAAAAACATTTCCTCAAAACAATAAACTTTCTGTAAAAAAACATATCCTTAAAATAATAAAATTTCTGTAAAAATTTTTCCTAAAAACACTAATTTAAAAAAACATTTCCTCAAAAACAATAAAAAAACAATTTCCTAAAAACATCCAAATTTCCTGAAAAAAAATTAACAATAAAATATCCTTCAAAATAAACATTAAAAGCATAAGGGAAAAAAACCCAGCCACTTACCAGCAGGCAGAATGCTCTATGATGTGACAGATGCTGGCATGGATGTAGGCAACAGGCAACCAGGCCAGATGCTCCAGCTGAAGGTAAGCTGGACTGGAGGCAAACAGAGACAACCCAGTTAGCTAGGCCCTTCTGGCTTGGAGCCGTGGGGCTTAGCCAACCAGGTGAGGTCGGGGACTGGGATGGTGGTTGCAAGAAAGGCCTCAGCTGAGCGCCAGCAGGCCATGACATACATGAACCCAGTGACTGGCTGAGGCCTTCATTGCTGCCTCTCCCCGGGCTCAAGTAGACTGTAAAGCCCACTGGTGCTCTTGGTGGTTCTTGCTGGGGGCCCCCGGCGCACCCCGACAAGTTGCCCGCAGCATCGGAGGGCTTCACGGTCTATGCAAGTCTGGGGAGGGGCAGCAAGGCAGGCCTCAGCCAGTCCCCGGGCTCGCATAGACCACGAAGCCTGCCGGAGCTCTCCATAGCTTCTTGCCACCTCCTGCGAAGTCACCCCTGAGTGCTGGTGGGCTTTGCGATCTAGCCTGGAGAATGGCAGCAAGTCACCCACCGAGCACCGGTGGGCTTTGCAGTCTATGTGAGCTCGGGGAGTTGGGACAAGTAAGGCCTCAGCCAGTCTCTGGGCTTGCGGAGACTGTGAAGCCTGCTGGTGCTCTCAGTGTTTCTTGCTGCTCCTGGGGTGCCCCACGAAGTCACCCTTTGAGTGTCAGCGGGCTTTGCGGTCTATGCGAGCCCGGGGAGTGGCAGCAAGGAAAGCCTCAGCCAGTCCCCGGCCTCACGTAGACCACGAAGCCCGCCAGCATTCTCAGTGGTTCTTGCCACCCCCCGGCATGCCCTGCAAAGTCACCCACTGAGCGCCAGGAGGCTTCACAGTCTATGTGAGCTCAAGGAGTGGTGGCAAGGAAGGTCTGAGTAAGTCCCTGGGTTCGTGTAGATTGCAAAACTCACTGATGCTCTTGGTGGTTCTTGCCACCACCACCACCCGCTGGTGGGCTTCGCAGTCTATGTGAGGCTGGGGAGTGGCAACAAGGAAGGCCTCAGTCTGTCCCCAGGCTTGTGTAGATCGTGAAGCCCGCCAGCACTCTCGGTAGCTTCTTGCTACCTTCTGAGCCCTCTGAAGTTGCAGCCATAGGCTAGGCTTACTTACCTTTAGGCAGCTGCAGGAGGAGGCAGCAGTAATGCAGCAGGGGAGACGGGCAGGCCAGGAAGTCAGTGAGGATCGGGAACTCAGTGAGGATCAGCAAGTCAACCAGCGATGACATGAGAGCCAAGGCAGTAATGGCAGTAATAGTTTGGCTACCTCTTCTTTGTGAGCCTCTTCTCATAAGAAGTGTGGGGCATAGATCTTGATAACAGCCCTCATACTTTGGAATGCACTTTCCTTGAAAATTATTGGCCCCAACTCTCCTGGCCTGCAGCCATAATCCTTTTGGATCTTTGGCCTGCAAAAGATGAAAGATGGCTTAGCCTGGAAAGGATCCAAACTGTACATTCCTGCAAACTTGAGGCTGGAAGTACTACGGTGAAGCCACGATCAGAAATTAGGAGGCCACTTTGGATTCCTAAAAATGCTCCACCTCACCAGACATCAATTTTGGTGGCCAAAAATGAAAGCTGCAGTGGAAGACTACGTGAAAAGCTGTGCCATTTGCACAACCATGAAAATACAGCTAGGCAATCTCCTTGGATTACTGCAACAGGTGGCCAACCTTGGCCGACCATGGGAAGAGATCACAGTGGACTTCATCATAGAGCTCCCAGACAGCAGCGGCAATAAAGTAATGTGGACAGTCATTGACTTATTTTCCAAACAATCCCATTTCATTGCTTGCTCAGGACTACCATCCGCAAAGAAGCTAGCGAAAATGTTTGTTAAATACATTTACTTCCAGCACAGAGTACCCAGGAGGATCATCTCAGACTGCGGAGTTCAGTTCACTGCCAAGTTCTGGAGAGAGTTCTTGAGTTCCATTGGGTCCACACAAGGACTTAGTTCAGCTTTTCATCCTACTACGAATGGGCAGCAAAGCTAATACGATGGTGGAGCAATACATCTGTTGTTGTGTGGATTACCAGCAGACAACTGGTAGGATTTTCTACCTTTTGCCAAAGTTGCGTACAACAACGCTGTGCACAGCAGCACTGGATTAACTCCTTTTCAAGTTACCAGTGGCATGACATTTGTTCCCATGCCTGAACTGCCCAGAGAACCCCCCTCTGCCATGTCTCTGATTGAATGGATGGATGCTCTTAAAAAGGGGTGGGAAAATACAAAAAAGCTTCTGGCAGAAGCAGCAGAAGAGTACAAGCTAATAAACACTGCTCACTCCAACCCCCCTTCTGTGTGGGACATAAAGTTTTCTTGTCTACCAAATATATAAAATTAAGAATGCCTAGCAAGAAATTAGGCCCAAAATGTCTAGGTCAATAATGAAACTAATTAACCCAGTTATGGTTCAGCTCAGTCTGCCCAGAACTTTAGGGAAAATTCACCCGGTCTTTCATTGCAGCTTACTGAAGCCAGTGATTGTGTCCAGCCTAAGACCGTCGACCCAGCCTCCCCCTCCTTCAGTAATGATAGAAGGAGAAACTCACTACGAAGTGAAGAAAATGTTAGACTCTAGGTTGTATAGAGATTGTTTGCAATATTTAGTGCATTGGAAGGGGTACCCTTTGTCCAAAGCTACTTGGGTTAAAAGTTGGAATGTAAAAGCTGATAAATTAGTAAAACAATTCCATGATAAATTTCCCGATAAGCCAAAGGGCCAAAGAGAAGGAGGGGTGATTAGTTATGCTTATGTTTATCCCCACATTATTCTCTTTTCAGGAAATGCTTTTCTTCTGAGGAGAGGCCGCCTGTCAGGCTTACAGCCCATATTCCTTTTGGATCTTTGGCCTGCCATACTTTTTATTATTCTACTATGTCTTTTCTATTGTGGGCAAATGGGAGGGGGGATTGTACGGAGTTAGATGCTATGTAGCCAAAACAAAATTCCTTTCTAGGGAGCCAAGGTCATCCTTTGTCTCTGCACCTGACCGGATCTGGATGGGTGGAACTGCCAGCATGGCAGTGGAAGATTGGACCATGTGATGGGCTGGTGGGTGTGGGGCAAGACCATGAACTTTCAATTGGGTGGGGAAAACCGGGAAGCTTTCAGATTTGGGTTTTCCCAGATGTGCCAACATGGCTCTCTTAATAAATTGGAACTTTGAGCAATACTTTGCCTTGGACTCTGATTCATTTTGGATGCTATTGGAACCCTGACAACTGTATTATTTCAACAAGACTTCAGTTTGGATGTCTGTTGGGTCATTGACAATATTATTAATGTATGAACCTGAACCTTTGCTGTTTCTATATTTGCTGGGCACAAACAGAATCAGATGATTTGTGCAGGATATAATGATGGTCATATAGACAAACAAATCTACTAAAGGCTAGTCCCAATCAATTCAGTATTGGTCATTGTTCTTTTGCTCATTAATGAAGGTTATTACCCTCTTTAGTAGCATTATATTACCTGGATTTTTTTTAAAGAATTCACAAAAGTTCAAGTTTGTACAGAATTTTGAAGTAATTGGAACTATCAAAAATAATAATGTAATCTGTATGCTGTTATCTTTGCCAAATCTATTCTGATCAATATCAATGGTGCACACTGTTAGTGTATACTATATATAGGCTGAATCTCATAGTATTGGAATAGAAAGTTTAATATTTTATGAACAATAGAAATGTCATGAAAAACTAATTGAATGATAAACATACTGTACTGTACATATACTCTCACATTTGCATTCTCATTAGGAGTTATTTTGAAAATATATGTAGTAATAAATACTATAAACAACATGGCTATGTTTAAAATATGTATGAAAAATACACCAGTGTCTTTTTGCTACTATATGAGGGAAAACAATTCACCACCATGTTTTATTTTAGGATAGCAAAGTGATATTTTGGACTGTAGATTTTTAAATCTCAATTGGGTTGAGAATGCTTCCAATGCCATTTGCTCAAATTACAACAGAGGAAACTGTTGAGTGAATGGCTAGGAGAAAAAGGCAGCTGAAATGGAACAGTAAAAGAGGAAAGTGCTTTAAAGGGTGTGCTCTTCTCTTGTCATCCTATACCCGTGATGGCAAAACTATGGCACATGTGCCACAGATGGCATGCAGATCCCTCTCTATGGGCACACCAGCCGTCGCCCCAGGCCAGCTCCACTGTGCATGCGGGTGCGCCTCCTGCCGGCCAGCTGGTGTTCAGGTCTCTGCTGCGCATGCATGGGGATGGGGCACATGCAGGAGACACACACATGCATGTGCAAGGGGAATTGCATTTTGGGGGTTCACCTTTGTTGCTGCAGCTGGGCACAACTCAACCACAAGACACTGACCTGTTGCTGCCCCCACTGCCTGCTTTCCGATGCAAATGGCCTGCAGCCACAGCCTCTTTGCCGCTGCAAACACTCTGAAACATCAGCCTCTTTGCTGGCATGAAGGGCCTGCAGCCTCAGCTTTTTACCAGAGTGAAGTGCCTGGAGCCTCAGCCTCTTTGCCAGTGCAAACGGCCTGCAGCCGCAGCCTCTTTGCCAGAGCAAACAGCTTCCCGTTGCACCCCATTTTGGCTTCCAGGTTGGCTGCCAGAGTGAAGGGCTGGAGCCTCAGCCTCTTTGCCAGTGCAAATGGCCTGCAGCCGCAGCCTCTTTGCCAGAGCAAACAGCCTCCCGTTGCACCCCATTTTGGCTTCCAGGTTGGTGCAGGAGGCTTTCCAGGCCCAAAATGAGGGTGCAGGGGGGGCTCATGCCAGCAAAGAGGCTGTGGTGACAGGCCATTCATGCCTGCAAAGAGGCAGTGGTGGCAGGTCATTTGCATTGGCAAGGACACAGTGGTGGCAGGCACTTCACACCAGCAAAGAGGGCTACTGACCCTTCATGCCGGCAAAGAGGTGGCAGCAACAGGCCGTTCACACTGGCAAAATGGCTCTGGCAGCAGGCCATTCACACCAACAAAGAGGCTGTGGCTGCAGGCCCTTCATGCTGGCAAAGAGACTGAGAGTGTGGGCCCTTCCGCCAGTAAAGAGGCAGTGGCGGTGGCAGGCCAGTGTCTCCAGGCTAATCCTGCGCAGCTGCACCAACAAAGGCTTCCAGGTTGGTGCAGGAGGCTTTCCAGGCCCAAAATAGAGGTGCGGGGGGGGAGGGGCTCATGCCAGCAAAGAGGCTTTGGTGACAGGCCATTCATGCTTGCAAAGAGGCAGTGGTGGCAGGTCATTTGCATTGGCAAGGACACAGTGGTGGCAGGCACTTCACACCAGCAAAGGGGGCTACTGGCCCTTCATGCCGGCAAAGAGGTGGCAGCAACAGGCCGTTCACACTGGCAAAATGGCTCTGGCAGCAGGCCATTCACACCAACAAAGAGGCTGTGGCTGCAGGCCCTTCATGCTGGCAAAGAGACTGAGAGTGTGGGCCCTTCCGCCAGTAAAGAGGCAGTGGCGGTGGCAGGCCAGTGTCTCCAGGCTAATCCTGCGCAGCTGCACCAACAAAGGCTTCCAGGTTGGTGCAGGAGGCTTTCCAGGCCCAAAATAGGGGTGCGGGGGGGAGGGGCTCATGCCAGCAAAGAGGCTTTGGTGACAGGCCATTCATGCTTGCAAAGAGGCAGTGGTGGCAGATCATTTGTGCCACAGTGATGGCAGTGATGGCAGTGATGGCAGGCAGTTTGCACCAGCAAAGAGATTGCAGCTGCAGGCCCTTCGTGCCGGCAAAGAGGCGGAAGCAACAAGCCATTCACACTGCCAAAAAGGCTGTGGTGGCAGGCCATTCGCACTGGCAAAGAGGCTGAGGCTGTAGGCCATTCCTGCCAGTAAAGAGGCAGTGGCGGTGGCAGGCCAGTGTCTTGGGGCTAGTCCTGACTAGCTGCACCAACAAAAGCTGGAAGTACCCGCCGGCCATATTTTGGCTTCCAGGTTTGTGCAGGAGGCTTTCCAGGCCCAATATGGGGGTGCGGGGAGGGAGGGGCTCATGCCAGCAAAGAGGCTGTAGTGACAGGCCATTCATGCTTGCAAAGAGGCAGTGGTAGCAGATCATTTGCGCCGGCAAAGACACAGTGATGGCAGGCAGTTTGCGCCAGCAAAGACGTTGCAGCTGCAGGCCCCTTCGTGCCGGCAAAGAGGCGGCAGCAACAGGCCATTCACACTGCCAAAAAGGCTGTGGGGCAGGCCATTCACACTGACAAAGAGGCTGTGGCTGCAGGCCTTTTGCACTGGCAAAGAGGCTGAGGCTGTAGGCCATTCCTGCCAGTAAAGAGGCAGCGGCGGTGGCAGGCCAGTGTCTCGGGGCTAGTC
Organism: Natrix helvetica; assembly: GCF_964273705.1. Lineage (NCBI taxonomy): Eukaryota > Metazoa > Chordata > Lepidosauria > Squamata > Natricidae > Natrix > Natrix helvetica. Next base: position 65,634,826 of record NC_138550.1, read on the forward strand.
CTGCCTAGCTGCATCAACAAAGGCTGGAAGTAGTCGCCCACCATGTTTTGGCTTCCAGGTTGGTACAGGAGGCTTTCCAGGCCCAAAACAGGGCACAGGGCACTGCGTGAGCCCCCCCCCCCCAATGCCCTGTTTGGGGCCTGAAAAGCCTCCTGCACCAACCTAGAAGCCAAAATGGGGCATAGGGGCGCATGCACGATGCGTTCATGCACCAGAGACACGGATACATCCGCGAGGGCTCATATCCATTTTTTGGCAAAAAAATGTACTAAAACATTACCTCATAATTGAGAATTATATTTCCTCTCACTTTTCCTACACCAACAGTTCACGTGCTTGCTTTCAGGTTAAGTAGTTTCTTGTCCAAAAACTATTATAAATCTGGTGTGAGATAGTGTACTTCCAAGGAACAAGAGATCAAAAACCCTTATAAAGTTTATCTCAATAAAACAATAATTGGACTAGCGAAACTGTAAGGTCCCGCCTTGCCGGTCTTAAGAAAGCAGAACTCTTGAAGCATTTTATACATTTTCCACACAGTGTTCAGATGTCTATAGTCCACACACAAATGAAGCAAGCCATCCTTCTCATGGAATAGGACTGGCACAGCCACTTTGGATCTAGCAGGTTGGATGAATCCACACTCTAGGTTTTTGTCTCTGAATGCATGCAGTTTATCTAGTTCCCAGGGGGTCATTGAGTAAAGTTTGGCGTTGGCAATTTTGCCCCTGGGAGGATTTCCATGGCACAGTCTATGGGCTTGTCAGGAGGGAGCTTATCTGAACCTGCCTCACTGAATATGTGTGCCAGGTCCCAGTATTTCCTGGGTATGCTGTGCCCTGGCCCTTCCTGAGCAGCCATGGCTACTTCCCCTTTCTAGGCTCCCTCATGATTCGGGAATCAGAGAGCCCCCTTAGTCCAGCTCACCTTCGGATTCCATTTCTTCAGCCAAGTTCGTTCCAACACTAAAGATCATTCCATGCTAGGGGGTCTCTATAAAAGCAATAGTCTTGGAGTGCCCCTCTGTTGTAAGCTGCAAAAGTTCGGTGGCAAACATGGTTGATTTTTCTCCCACAATGGACCCCTCAAGTTGGCAGAAGGAAGTGGGTTTTTAGCAGCCTGAGGCAGATTCCCAGTTCCCCCACTAAGCTTGGCCTGATCAGGCAGTGGGTGCAACCCAAGTCCAGTAAAGCCACCAGCTTGACTTTTCTCCCCATTTTTGCGATCAAAAGTTCTATGTTCTATGGGAATGGGCTCAATCGTCCCACTTATCAGGGGGTCCTCGTAGTCACTGTCTGACTGATCTGGCACATCCACGGGTGGGGTCAGAGTTCCTGGTTTCAGAGGGGTCCCAGCTGGGAACTCTAAATCTCTTGGGCTCTGTGATGGATTCGCTGGTTTTTCTCCCTTTTGGGTCAGGGTCTTTGCTCAGCAGTCGGTGGCGCAATGCCCTTCCTTCCCACACCTGAAACAGGCTATTGATCTTGGTGGGGCAAATGTGGTTTGGGCACCTCCCTTTTCTCTGGTGATGATCGTCTCTAGGTATGACACGGTACTGGTTCTGAGCTTGGTTGATTTTTGCTTCTTCAGCCACAACATACTAATCGTGCAGGCAAGCTGGGTCCCCAGGGGCAATACAGGCATTGTACAGGTCATCATTAAGCCCATCCTTGAACCAGTTCACCAGGATCTCTTCTGGCCAGTCCACGTGATAAGCCAGGTGTTGGTACTCCTTGGTGTATTCGCTTGCTAATCTACAACCTTGCCTTACATTCTGGATGCGGTTCCTGGCCTTTCAGTCTTCCAGGGAAACCTCTGCCTCAGGACCATCATGAAGCAGTTGAAGTTCCGGAGTTTGGGGACATTCATGGTGTGGAAAATCATCACCCAGTGGGCAGCTGCTCTCCTCCAGGGGCAGGGTGGTGACCTTGACTCTCTCTTTTGGTGGGGAGGTGTCAACTTGCGAAGCTTTCCTGACCTGCTCCTGAGTTGCAATAAGCAGAGGATGGGAAATCATGCCTCGCAGCTGCACCAAGAAATTCACACCTCAGTCAAAACAAAATACATCCTAGCTGCCCAAAGTCAAGGCCATCTCCATGGAGACCAGCAAGAGCTAGAGGGAGTGACTTCTATGACCTGCAAAATTGCTTCGTTGGGGAATGTGACCAGTGACACACATTGGGGGGAGGGGGCAACAGGGTCAGAGGCAAGACACAAACTGAGTGAAGTCAGAGTTGGCTTCACTTAGTTCATCCCGACATGGAGCTCCTAATAAACAACTGGATTTTTCTTGCTAAATGGCTTGGGCCTCCTGCTTTTATTAGGACATTGGTCGGAACCTTGACAGGAGGTCTCTCTTATATTCTTGCATGCATATGAGCATGGGTTAGGAAGAATCCTAATTGTTGGGGATCTCCATCGAACTTAATGCCAAGGGTGGGTGCCTTCCACTCCATGAGGGGCAGCCACCTCCTCCAGTTTTGAGGGTAGGAGTTGAAACAATTTATGTCCAGGATGCGAAGGGTTTGTAAATATTTTCATGGCCCTCTTTTTGACTTGTGTAGTGTACAGGTCCTCAATGGAAGGCAGATTGGTAGTAATTGTGTTTTTCTGCAGTTTTTCTGCATTAAATGAGAAAATACCAAAAACAGCAAACCCCCTAACTTTAACCTTAGACCGTCTACCGTTGACCTCACCCCATTCCTAAGAGGTCTTTAAGGGGCATGCATAAGCGTGCAAATGAGCCTACCGTCCCTGTCCTAATATTCTCTTGTATTCATATTCATTTCGTGTATTCATAATCATGTTTATACTTATTATACACTGTTATCTAATTCATGCTTGATGAAAATCAAATAAATAAAAATAAATAAATAAATAAATATCCCTTCATCAATTTATTTATGAAGATGTTGAAGAATACTGGGTCTAAGACAGAACCTTGAAATACTCCATTGCATACTTCCCGCCATGTACATGTAGTTGCATTAAGGACTACAAGTTGAATGAAGTTGGTCAGCCAGTTACAAATGCATCTGGTGGTGATGCTGTCTAACCCACATTTTTCAACCTACTCTTATTTTCAACCTACAAGTAGTAGGTTGTGGTCTACATTAACAAAAGTCTAAGTAAATTATATCCATTATATTTCACTGGTCCACTAAAAATGCAATAAAATTTGTCTGGCATGATCTGTTTTTGACAAACCTATGTTGGCTTCTGGTTATAACTTTGCTTGCCTCTACATGTTCATAGATTCATTGTTTGATTATCTTTTTCAGGATCTTCCAGGATTGATGTTGAGAAAATACATTTTTATATTGGGAGTTGTTATAGTTATTATATATAGACAAACAGCCCAGTTATTATAATTGCCCTGAAGTTATCTTAGCATAGATACAAAATGTTGCCTACCGTATTTTTTAGAGTATAAGACGCACGTTTTTTCCTCAAAAAAGAGGCTGAAAATCTGGGTGGGTCTTATACACTGAATGCAGCATTTTTTGCCTCCTGAAGCCCCCTCACCAAAATGGTTGTGCATAGCTTTTAGAAGGCTTTCAGAGAGCTCCAGGGGGCTGGGGAGGGAAGAAATGAGCAAAAAATGGCCTGTTTTTTGCCCCCCCCCCCCCAGTCCCCAGCAGCACTCTATAAGTCTCCAAAAGGCTATGCATGGAATTCTTTTGACAAAAAATGGGCCCGTTTTTGCGAAAAACAGGCCATTTTTTGCTTGTTTTTGCCCCCCTGGAACACTCTGCAAGCCCCCCCCCCAAGGCTATTCATGCCTTTTGGGGGAGGTTTGCAGAGTGCAAAAACTTTTTTTTTCCTTTTGGAAAGCTCTTTAACTGATTGATGAGAATTACATTGATCAAGTGTTGTGCCAGCAGAAACACCTACCTATCTACTCTATTTCTATCTCTATTTCTCTCTCTCTCTCTCCCTTTATCTACCTACATACCTAACTACTCTCTCTCTCTCTCTCCCTACCTACCTACTGTATTTCTCTCCCTCTCTCTCTATTTCTCTCTCTCTCTATCCCTTTATCTACCTACCTACCTACCTACCTACCTACCTACCTACCTACCTACCTACCTAACTCCTCTCTGTCTCCCTACCTACCTACTGTATTTCTCTATGTCTCTCTATGTCTCTCTATTTCTCTCTCTATTTCTCTCTCTCTATCCCTCTACCTACCTACCTACACACACTCTCTCCCCCTACCTACCTACTGTATTTCTCTCTCTCTCTCTTTCTATTTCTAGTGGGGTTGATGGCAATGTTCCCTCTAATCTTTTTTCAGTGTGAACAGAAAAGTATAGTGTTTGAGCGGCACATTTTTATGCCTGAGCAGCACCTGAATTTTTTTCACAGGTGTCACCTAAGACAACAATAAAATCAGTATTATTTGAAACTCAAAGTTATGTTTATTCAAGGTACCCGCTTAATTAAAAGTGTTATATAGTATCACTTAACAACACTCCTGCTTAGCAACCAAAATGTTGGGTCAGAAACTCTGGCATTTGAAGCACGCAAGTCTTAAAGCTGTCAAGTTACAAGATCCTTGCATCCCTAACCCTTTAGGAAAAAAAAAAAAACCAAGGGGTCTTCAAACTTGACAGCTTTAAGACTTGTGGACTTCAACTCCCAGAATTCCTCCTCCAGTCATGTTGGCTCAGGAACTCTGGCATTGAAGCATGCAAGTCTTAAAGCTATCAAATTGCAAGACCCTTGCACCCTTAACCCTTTAGGGAAAAAAACCCAGGGTCTTCAAACCTGACAGCTTGAAGACTTGTGGACTTCAACTCCCAGAATTCCTCCTCCAGTCATGTTGCGGCGACGTCATCTGCGTGGATCTGCTCCATCTTCGGTTTTTTTCACAGGGGGCAGGGCTGCTGCTGAAGATGCCGATGAGCCCTTGCTGCCACCAGAATAACAGCTGCCTCCTCTTCCTCCTCCTCCTCCTCCAACAGCACCACCACATTTGGAGTGAAGCCACCAAAGCTCCTGCTGGCGCCCCCGCCCGTGGCAGCGGCAGCGCCATGTCCCCCTCCACTCGGAGCACCTGAGCTGGGCACCGCGTTACCCCTGCTGCCCCCTCCTCCTCCGCCGTGCTTTTGAGAAGCCATGAGGCTTTTTTTCCCCCTGCTGCCCTCCGCCGCCTTCCTACTGGCTCCCGTGGCCTCATGGCTCCTCAAAAGCACAGCAGAGGAGGAGGGGGCAGGGGTAACGCGGGGCTCAGCTCAGGTGCTCCGAACAGAGGGGGGGCGCCACTGCCATGGGCGGGGGCGCTGGTGGGAGCTTTGGCAGCTTCACTTCTCACTGTCAGGAAATCTGCTGCAGCATCGGGCAGCAAATGTGGTGCTGTTAGAGGAGGAGGAGGCGGCAGCAGATATTCCGGTAGCGGCAGGGGCTTTGAGGGTTTATTTCAGCCGCAGCACCGGGCGCAAGCAGCTAGGAGGTCCCACAAAGGACCTCCCCGGGCTTGCTTTGCTGAACTAGCGTCAGTCGGGGCGCTCACCAAAACAAGTCCGGGGAGGTCCTTTGCGGGCGGCCAGTTCTAGCCGTCTGCAAAGGACCTCCCCAGCCTTCTGGAAGGCAGGTGTTTTGTTGCCACCTGCGCGGCCGCGCAGCCACGCACCTTAGAGGGAACAGTGTCTGCCTCTCAGCAATTTGCCTCTGCAGCAAACAGCAAATTTCATTTTCTGTTTAAGCACAGACCTCCTGATGATCAGCTGTTTCAGGCTGCAGGGTTGCCATAGCCTATTGCCACCTCAGCAAGCCCCATTTTCTCTGTTTGCTGCAAGGAGGTAAATTGCTGGGAGCCAGAGGCCAAAGGGTGGGGGCTGGTGGGTGGGCGGGGCTACATTCGGTGTATAAGACGCACCCAAATTTTCACCCTCTTTTACGGGGGAAAAAGGTGTGTCTTATACTCCAAAAAATATGGTAACCCTATTCCTACATAACCTACAAGACACTAACAGCATCAGATACTTGATCAGTAGTTCTACTGTATTCCTGTTTAGAGGACAGGAAAGCTATATAACTGGCTATCTTAGGACCATGATGGTGAACCTATGGTATGCGTGCCATAGGTAGCACACAGAGCCCTCTCTGCAGGCACACCTGCCCAGCTCCACCAGGCATGTGTGCGTGTCTCCCGCTGGCCAAGTCCG
>NC_138550.1:65641195-65743097 GCF_964273705.1 Natrix helvetica
GATAAAGCCAGAGACTTTTATCATGGAATACTCAAGAAAAATGCAACCCCCCCACGTACATCTACACCAACACCAGTAGATTTGGATGTCTTAGAGCAGAGGATGTTTGAGAAAGAGACAGAAGAGCAAAGAATGCAGACACAAAAAGAGAAGGAGGGGCAGGGTGTTGTAGGTGGAGTCGACCCCTCTGGATCTCTGTTGTGTTCCTTCTTGGAAGAAGGACCTTCTAAGTCTCTCACTGAAATGCCGATATTTAAACCTGTCGAACAACGTATTACCAGATCCACGACTAGACAAATGTTAGAATCTCACAAGCGCGTCGACCCTCAAACACAATGTGCTAAGAAAGAAGCTAAGAAGCAAACCGGAGCCATGGGAGGAGCAGGGCCGAAGATTGGTCTTGTGGAGAGAGATCTTCAGCAAATGCTTTCAGCGCTCCAGACCAGATCTAAAGATGCTTAAGCTATTATCTTGGAACGTGAATGGAATGAACTCCCCACAAAAAAGGAAAAAAATATTTTATTATTTGAAGCAATTTAATAATGATGTTGTTTGCCTTCAAGAGACTCATATTAGGCTGCCAGACCAGAAGTACTTAGTGAATTCAAAACTGGGAACATTTTATGCTGCCTCTGATTTGGTAAAGAAAAATGGGGTGGTGATATATATAAATAAAAGAATTTCAACTAAAGTTATAGAGGCAGATGACACTGGTAGATATATAGCAATTCAATTTGATACAGACTTCGGTTCCATTTTGGTGCTAGGAATATATGCTCCTAACCAATGCCAAGAAAGTTTTTATAAGATGCTCCATTTAAAAATTTTAGACTGGAACTTTAAGAGTATTCTAATAATGGGAGATTGGAATGGAGTGATTTCTCCAAAGATAGACAAGAGTACAAAGGCGAAATTCACTACCAAATTACCAAAGGCTTTTTTTGATTTACAAGACGATTTGAAATTAAAAGATGTCTGGAGGACGCAACATCTAAATGAGATGGATTTTTCTTTCTATTCAGATAGACATAAATCCTTTTCAAGGATTGATTTCTTTTTGTTAACACCGGATCTACTTCCTAAAGCCAAGAAATCCAAGATTTTCGCCAGGTCACTTAGCGATCATAGTCCGGTGTGGTTACAAATTGAATTAGGGATGAGGCCAAGAAGGTCTTGGAGAGTAAATGAAAATTTATTTAGATATGAAAAAAATGTTGATGAACTTAAAAAACACATGAAGGAATTTTTCAGTTTTAATATGAATAAGGGCACTCCCATTGAAATAGTTTGGGATGCAAGTAAAGCTTATATGCGTGGGGTCCTGATACATATGAACTTTAAACACAAACAAATTAGACAGAAAAGGAGAATGGAATTGGAAGATGAAATAAAACGCAAAGAACAGCTGCTTATAATAAACCCGAATGACCAGGCGCTCCAGATGGCGCTAAAGCTGTTGAAAGATCAATTTCAGATGCTTATAGCAGAACAAACAGCAACCAATTTGCAATTTGCTAAACATAACACCTTTGCCAACGCTAATAAACCTGGTAGATGGTTAGCATATACTTTGAGAAGGAATATGAATGACAGAATTATTGATAAAATTGAGTTTCGAGGGAAGATGGTATATCAACAAGAGTTGATTAAAAAATCATTTGTGGACTATTATACTAAGCTATATGTACAGGATAATATACAGAACAAGTTAATAAATGATTTTCTGGAAGGAAAAAGGGTTGCAAAAATTTCTGTGCTTCAAAAGGCAAATTTGGAACGTCTTATAACCGCTGATGAGATCACTTTAGTTATAAATCAACTTAAATTAGCTAAGGCTCCAGGGACTGATGGTTTGACTGCAATGTATTATAAAACTTTACAACTGGAAATGATTGAATATCTTACACAACTATTTTGTAATATACAACAAGGAAGTAAAATACCTCCCTCATGGAAAGCGGCTTTTATCTCATTGATACCTAAAGATAAAGAGGGCCCTAAGAAACCAGAGGATTACAGGCCGATATCTCTTCTGAACACAGATTATAAAATATTTGCTAAAGTATTAGCCAACAGATTGATGCCGGTTATTCAAGAGATTATTCATCATGATCAAGCAGGATTTATTGAAGGCAGACATATGAAGGAGAATGTAAGGCAACTCATAGATTTAATTGACTATCTTGATAAGAATAAGCAGATCTCTGCAGTGCTGGTTTTCTTGGATGCAGAGAAGGCCTTTGATCGAGTGAATTGGAACTTTCTAACCAAGACTTTGGATATGGGACCACGATTGCGGCAGATGGATATGGGACCACGATTGCGGCAGGCGATTGGAGCAATTTATCAGCAACAAAATGCACAACTTATTATTAATGAAAATTTGTCAACAACTTTCGAGATACAAAAAGGCACAAGACAAGGTTGCCCATTATCCCCATTGTTATTTATTTTAACCTTGGAAGTCTTGTTGAACGCAATTCGGGACTCAAAATCCTTAGATGGCATAGCTATCAGGCAAAAGGAATACAGAACTAGAGCATTCGCCGATGATCTGGTTGTTACCCTTTCACATCCTTTGAAATCAATAATTCAGATGAAAAATATCATAATAGAATTTGGCATGGTGTCTGGGTTTAGACTAAATCAAAACAAAACGAAAATGATGGTTAAAAACATGACAGAGACTCAAAGAAAGAGACTTGTAAGTTTAGCAGGTTTTGAAATAGTTTCTAAAGTTAAATATTTAGGAATACAAATTTCAGAATCAAACACAAAACTTTTCTCAAATAACTATGAAGTGTTGTGGCAAAAGATACAGAAAGATCTTGAAGCGTGGAAAAAGTTACAATTGTCTTTGCTTGGAAGGATCTCAGCAATTAAAATGAACATTCTACCTAGATTTATCTTTCTATTCCAGATGATTCCGGTGCTCAAGTCAGATAAAACCTTGTTAAATTGGCAAACAACATTAAATAAATTTGTTTGGAAGGAGAAAAAACCGAGAGTAAAGATGAAGATTATGCAAGATACACGTGAAAGAGGCGGCCTTAGACTCCCAAACCTTCGATTGTATTATGAAGCTGCAGTATTAACGCATGTAGCAGATTGGTTCGGGAAAACAAAAATGGAATTGCTCAATATAGAAGGTCATGATCTTGTTCTGGGATGGCATGCATATCTTTTTTATGAAGACAGGGTGGATAAAGTGTTCAACAACCATGTTCTCCGTAGTGCCTTGATGAGAATATGGAAGAAGCACCGGCCCAATTGGGATTATAAAATACCGCTTTGGTTGGATCTTGCAGACACCATGGGGATTATGAATATTAAGTCACTCGGGGGGTGTTTATATAAAGATGTGCTTATTGCTGATGGGGGCGAATGGAAGTTAAAAACTTTGGAACAGCTGTTGGAAGAAGGAATTACTTTAAATTGGTTACATTACATACAGCTTCAGAAGAGATGGGAAGAAGATCGCAGGGTCAGCTTTATGGATAAAGAAGTGGAACTGATTAAGCAGATAAAAGAGACTGGCCCAAAACAAGTTAAAAGAATATATAATGTACTGTTAGAAAGAGACTCAGAAAGTGAATTGGTTAAGGATTGTATGATTAAATGGGCTCAGAATTTTGGTGAAGTGGTTATGTTGGAAACGTGGGAAAAAATATGGGTTCAGAATGTTAAATTTACACAGTCACAGAATTTAAGGGAGAATTTTTATAAAATGTTTTACAGATGGTATTTAGATCCTAAAAAATTATCATGCATGTACCCAAATGTTCAACCAAAATGTTGGAGATGCGGGTGTCTAGATGCTACCTTTTTTCATGTATGGTGGACTTGTAACAAGGTTAAAGCTTTTTGGATAAAAATATGGTGGGTTATGCAGAATGTATTTAAGAAAAGAATACAATTCACTCCACAAATGTTTTTATTGGGTATAGTTAAGGATTTTACCAAAGGGGAAACAAAATTGGCCTTGTATATGGTTACAGCAGCTAGGTTGTTGATTGCGCAACATTGGAAAAAAGATTTTTTGCCGACAATTGATCAATGGATTCAGAAGGTGGCGGGGTTCGCTGAAATGGCAAAAATTTCAGCTTTCTTAAAAGCTCAGAAACAGGAGGATTACACACAGGAATGGGCAAAATGGATTGATTATATACAGAATAAATACCAGACTAGGAGTTATTATCTAGCCTTTAGGTAAGAATGTTTAGACCGATAGATGATCAGAGTAAATAGTATATGGGATGTTTGGAATTGTTAGAGTGGTATACAGCGGAAGTCAGGGGGGTGGGTTTGTGTGGGAGGTGGGGGAGGGTTAGGGTGGAGGGTGGGGCAATATATATGTATGAATAAATTAGAAGATGGGACTAATGAAACATTGTTAGGCTAGGAGAAATTTATATTAAGAGTTATAGATGTTAAATTAGCTTAGAAAATGATCAATGTGTTATTATTAATTTAAGAGTAATTTATATAGTTTTTGTTGGGAGGAGAGGGGTTATGAGTAATCTATTTTAAGATGGGGGGAGGGGAGGGGGTAAAGTGTTTGGTATAATATTTGAATGTGAATTTTTGCGGGGGGGTTGAGGGCGTATAGCATTTGTATGAGATTTATATTGTGTGGAGGGGGGTGAAAAGGGGGAAAATTTGTTTGTACAAAACTCTTTTAATAAAAAAAGAAAAAAAAGAAAACCGCAGTATGACAGTATGAAGGAAGAAGTTATCCACCCCATCATATCTTCTTCTCACCAAAAGGCATCTCAAGTCAACACTCGACATCAAGATAAGCTGACAACCAAGCTGAAAGCGGCACTCCTGACAGACCCATGGTTCAACAACAACAAGGACATCCTAACGTTGAACGATGGCTTAGCCTGGAAGGGGTCCAAACTGTACATCCCTGCGGGGATGAGGCTACAAGTTCTACAGTAGAGTCATGATGTGAAACTAGGAGGCCACTTTGGATTCCTAAAAACGCTCCACTTCATCAGGCGTCAATTTTGGTGGCCAAAGATGAAATTGGAAGTGGAAGATTATGTAAAAAAACTGTGCTACTTGTGTAACAATGAAAATATGGCCGGGGAAACCCGCTGGACTACTACAATGAGTGGCCAGTCCTAGCCAACCATGGGAAGAGACTGCAATGGACTTCATCATCGAGCTCCCAGACAGCAGCAGGAATAGAGTAATCTGGACAGTTTTTGATTTGTTTTCCAGGCAGGTGCATTTCATTGCTTGCTCAGGGTAGCCGTCAGCAAACAAATTAGCAAAAATGTTTGTGAAAAACATTAATTGCCTGCACTGAGTGCCCAGGAGGATCATTTCAGACTGCTGAGTCCAGTTCACCACCAAGTTCTGGAGAGAGTTTCTGAGGTCCATTGGGTCCACAGAAGAACTGAGCTCAGCATTTCATCCCAGCACGAACAGAGCAGCAGAGAGGGCCAATGTGATGGTGGAACAATACTTCACGTGTTAAGTGGACTATCAACAAGACAACTGGTTGGACTTGCTACTCTTCGCCAAAGTGGCCAGTGATGTGCGGTCAGTGGAGGCAAGGGAGGCAGGGCCTCACCTCTCTTCATGGAATAATAGTATATATTATATACTATATATATATAATATTATATACATCCGTCCGGCCGTGCCCGGGAGCTGCGGAGGCAGAAATGTTGTCGGTGCTTCCGGATGACGAACCCAGTCGCTTGCTTTCATCATCGGGAGGCCGACAACATTTCTGCCTCCGCAGCTCCCGGGTGCGGCCGGACGGAGGTAGCCAGAATGGCGCCGAGGCAGTCCGGTGGACAAGTGACCGAAGATCTCGCTGCCTCGCTCACTCGCTCGCTCGTTCGCCCGCCGGACTGCTTCGGCGCCATTCTGGCTACCTCCGTCCATCCGCGCCCGGGAGCTGTGGAGGCAGAAATGTTGTCGGCACCTCCGGATGACGAACCAGTCGCTTGCTTTCGTCATCGGGAGGCCGATAACATTTCTGCCTCCGCAGCTCCCGGGCGCGGATGGACAGAGGTAGCCAGAATGGCGCCGAAGCAGTCTGGCGGGCGAACGAGCGAGCGAGCGAGGCAGCGAGATCTTCGGTCACTCGTCCACCGGACTGCCTCGGCGCCATTCTGGCTACCTCCGTCCGGCCGCGCCCGGGAGCTGCGGAGGCAGAAATGTTATCGGCCTCCCGATGACGAAAGCAAGCGACTGGTTCGTCATCCGGAGGCGCCGACAACATTTCTGCCTCCACAGCTCCCGGGCGCAGATGGACGGAGGTAGCCAGAATGGCGCCGAAGCAGTCCGGCGAGCGAGCGAGCGACGCAGCCTGATCTTCAGTCGTTTCCAGAGCCGGAGCGGGATGGAGCAGCCACCGCCTTGGAAGTGAGTCGCGCGGATGGAGCTTTGGGGCTGAGGAGAGAGGCAGGGACGGAATGAGTCGGGGGAGAGGAGCCGCCCCCCTCACCCCCCAGGCAATGGGGAAAGCTTTCCCGAAATGGGGGGGGGGTGTCACGGGAAATAAAAAGGGCGCGAGCTGGGGGGGGACGAAGGAGGCTTTGGCGTGCCTTAGAGGCGGGCGGGCAAGCAACGAAAGGGGCAGTGAGGGCGGGCGGTGGCTGCAGGCGGCAAGGCTTGAGCGGGGTGAAAGCGCAGCCCCTTTCATTGCTTTCCCATTCACCCCGCTCAAACCTTGCCCGAGGGAGCTGGGGATTGGGCTTTGGGTTGGTGGGAGACCTTGAAGGAGTGGGGGGCGGAAGGGACTGGTGCCGGTGGAGGAAGCAATGCTACGCCGCGGTCCCCTTAATGTTCACTCAGGAAGGCGGAGAATGAGACCACGTGTGCTGCACACATGGTCCCATTCCCCGCCTTCCTGATGACGTCACCAGCCTCCCCAGCCATAACCCTCACCGCAGGTCACTGAAAGTGGCATACAACAATGCGGTCCACAGCAGCACTGGGATAACTCCTTTCCAAATTACCAGTGGCATGGAATTTGTTCCCATGCCTGAGCTGCATAGAGAACCTCCTTTCTTCATGTCTCTGACTGAATGGATGGACACGCTAAAGAAAGGATGGGAAAATTCGAAAAAAGCTCTACTGGAAGCAGCAGAAGCCTATAAGAAACAAGCAAGATGGACACGCTAAAGAAAGGATGGGAAAATACGAAAAAAGCTCTAGCGGAAGCAGCAGATGCCTACAAGAAGCAAGCTGATAAACCTCACTTACTCCAACCACCCTTTCATGTGGGGGACAAAGTTTTTGTATCTACCAAATACATAAAATTAAGAATGCCTAGCAAGAAATTGGGCCCAAAATTTCTAGGTCCATTCCCAATAGTGAAGATAGTTAACCCAGTTACAGTTCGACTCAGTCTACCCAGAATTCTAGGGAAAATTTACCCAGTATTTCATTGTAGCTTGTTGAAACCAGTAATTGGGTCCAGCATAAGACTGTCCACCCAAGCTCCCCCTCCTCCTGTAGTGATAGAAGGGGAAACACATTATGAGATGAAAAAAGTCTTAGACTCCAGGCTGTACAGAGGGTCACTTACTGTATTTAGTGCATTGGAAGGGGTACCCTTTGTCCGAAGCTACTTGGGTGAAAAGATGGAACCTAAAAGTAGATAAGTTAGTAAATCAATTCCATGATAAGTTTCCCAATAAGCCAAAGGGTCACTTGGAGTGGGGTGGGGGAAAAGAGGTGGTTAATTCTGTTATGTTGATAACAGAGTGATGTCCCGGTGTCTGGAAGCCGTACGGATCTGGATGGGAAGTAACAGACTCAGGCTCAACCCGTCCAAGACGGAGTGGCTGTGGCTACCGGCACCCCGGTTCAACCAGTTGACTCCATCACTGGCCATTGGGGGCGAACATCTGGCCCCCGTGGATTGGGTACGCAATTTGGGCGTCCTCCTAGATGCCCGGCTGTCAATGGACGACCATGTGACAGCCGTGGCAAGGGGGGCGTTTCACCAGGTTCACCTGGTGCGCCAATTGCGTCCCCTACTGGACCGGAACGCCCGCCGCACAGTCACCCATGCGCTTGTGACGTCCCGGCTGGACTACTGTAACGCTCTCTACATGGGGCTCCCCTTGAGATGCACCTGAAGGCTGCAGTTGGTTCAGAATGCGGCCGCGCGGGCAGTCTCGGGAGTCACCAGGTACTCCCACGTAACACCTCTCCTGCGCGGGCTACACTGGCTACCTGTAGCTTTTCGGGTGCGTTTCAAGGTGCTGATTATCATCTTTAAAGCGCTCCATGGCACAGGACCTAGGTATTTGCGGGATCGTATCCTGCCGCATACATCCCTTCGGCCGATCCGCTCACACAGAGAGGGACTCCTCAGGGTGCCGTCCACTAGGCTGTGCCAGCGGGCGACGCCCAGGGGAAGGGCCTTCTCTGTGATGGGCCCGACCCTCTGGAATGACCTTCCCCCTGATATTAGAATAACCACGGACCTCCGCTCCTTCCGTAAGAAGCTTAAAACTCACCAGTTCAATTTAGCCGGCCTGGCCTAATTCCAGCTCTCCCACCTCAGTCTGTATTTTTAAATTTTACGGGTGGGTTTTAGGCCGAGTTTTAATTTTTATAAATTTGTACAGGGGTTAAGGTTTAATTTGATTTTAATGGTATTTATTCTTATGTGTATGGTTTTTTTAATTTGGTGCCTGTACACCGCCCCGAGTCCCTTTGGGGAGAGGGGGTGGTCTAGAAATCAAATAAATTGAATTGAATTGAATTGAATGTTAACCCCTACATTATTCTCTTTTCAGGAAATGTTTTTCTTCTGTGAAGAGGCTGCCTGTCAGGCCTGCAGCTGGTTCCTTTTTGGATCTTTGGCCTGCCACATTTCTATTCTACTATGCTGTTTCATTAGTAGGGAATTGGGAGGGGGAATAGTAAGGAGTAGAATGTGATGTTGCCAAAATAAAATTCCTTTCTAGAATCCAAGGTCATCCCTTGTCTCTACACCTCTGCACCTGATCTGAACTGGATGGGTGGAACTGCCAGCATGGCAGTGGAAGATTGGACCATGTGATGGACTTGTGAATGTGGGGGCAAGATCTTGAATTTTCAACTGGGAAGCTTTCAGATTCTGGTTTTCCTGGATATGCCAATATGACTCTCTTAATAACGCCAGCCAGTGGCAGAGTATACCGAAGAATTCCGAGACCTGGAGTGTCATGTGAACTAGCACAAGATATCCTAGTAAGCTGGCTCAAGGATGGGCTGAGCGATGACCTCTACAATGCCTGCGTGGCCCCGAGGTGTGCCAAACCACCTACGTGAGTGGTATCTCAATGCTGAAGAGGCAGAGATCGACATGGCCAGGAACCAGTACCAAGCGGGGCGAATGTGGAAGAAATTCCCACCCCAATGGAAGCAACAGCCTTTCAATCCGCAAACGGCATCTTCCCTGAAACCCTCAGCCTGTTTCAAGTGTGGAAAAGAGGGGCACCGAGCTCCAGAATGCCATTCTCAAGCACCAGCTAGGAAATCAGAGCACCAATTGGAGGGGAAACCTACAAAACCTGGCCAATATGGGAGGGAAATGGCCCTGAGGAGCAGGGAGATCATAGAATTTCCACCCCCTCCTCTCTTTGAGGAGGAAACCACAGCTTCTCAGCATGAGGAACCATACTCATCCGGAAGCAATCCAGAGGACAAACCACTGGTAAGCAAACCAATTAAACCACTTACCCTCCTCCTAAGACTGTTTATTCCCAACTGGGAGAGGGGGATAAAAATCTCTCTTTTAGTGGACTCAGGGTGCATCCACTATTTGATCAGCCCAACCATGGTAAGAAAGTTGAGGATTAAAGTAAGGAAGCTTAAAAGCCCCATAGCTTTTTGCCAACTAGATGGGTCAATAGCAGGGGGGGGGGGAGCCAGCTTCATTTGCCACTGAACCTCTACAGATAGGCATCGGAAGCCACGAAGAAATATTTACATTTATAGTGGCGCCTGGCACAAAATGGCCACTAGTTTTGGGCCTTGCATGGCTGAAAAAATGGAACCCCAAAATTAATTGGAAGCAAGGCACCATAAAAGTTCAGATGCACGTGACTTTTGCTGAGAATCCACACAAAGAAACTGAGGGGACAGAGCACCAAGAAACAGCAATGCCTGCTCACACTATGCCAACCCAGGGCATACCCAAAGAATATAAAGACGTGGCTGAGATTTTTAGCGAAAAAGCCTCTAACAAGCTTCCCCCCGCCCACCGCTCCACTGACTGTGTGATAGAAAGTCTACCCAGGGCCAAACTCCCTAAACCCAAGATGTATAACATGTCTCCGAGGGAGCTGGAAGAACTGAGGACATTCGTTGAGAAAAACCTAGGAAGGGGTTTCATTGAGCCAGCCCGGCCAAAAATTGCAGCCTCAGTGTTATTTAGAGAAAGAAAAGATGGCTCTAAATGTCTCGGTGTCGATTTTAGGAATTTGAATTCAATCAGTATGGAGTATCTCCCCCTCATGAAAAACATGCTAGCAGACTTCGCTAAAGGGAATTTTTTTTTCAAAGCTGGATTTAAGGGAGGCTTACTACCATATCAGAATTAAGGAGGGAGATGAATGAAAAAAGGCATTTAACACCCCTCTTGGATGCTATCAATTCATTTTTATTTTTATATTTTTAGTTCAGCCCCTGGAGCAAAAAAATTTTTTAATACGTTTTATTTTGTTTGTACAAACTTCCCAACTTTGCAACACATTATATTTTGTTACCTATCTGTTGTGTCTGTTTTATCTATACCAATAAATCTTTTTAACTATGACTTCATATATTTGTGCATTTACATTATTTCATACTTTTTCATTCTATATATAATATTCTATATGTTCTTTGTATAGCAGTTTTTACTACATTTATGTCATTGTGTAAAGTATATAATATATTAAATCTTTTTAAACTATGACTTGATATATTTGTGCATTTACATTATTTCATACATTTTTTTCATTTTATATGTAATATTCTATAAATTCTATGTGTAATAGTTTTTACTACATTTTTGTCATTTTGTGTAATATTTATTTGCTATAGTCTATCTCATATTTCAGTCTTTTAATCCTTTTCCGGTTTTGTAGTTGTTGATCCTTCTTGCTTTCTTTTTTGTTTTTTTGTTTTTGTTTTGTTTTCCTGCTTTTCCCCTCCTTTCCTCTAGCTAATTGTACAATAAATCCCATATGGAGTAGTATTCAGATTCGTCTTTCTCTTTTAGTTCTTTCGTGAGCCTATCCATCTCTGCACATCCAATATTTTTTTAATTACATTTTCTTCTGTTGGTATATAATTATTTTTCCAGTTTTGTGTGAATATAATTCTCGCTGCCGTAATGATATGTGAAATTAAGTATCTAATATTTTTTTCACAATTTCCTTTTATAATCCCTAACAAAAATAATTTGGGTTTTAGTGCAATTTGATATGTAGTAATCTCCTCTAGCCAATCTTTTATTTTTTTTTCCAATACTTTTTCGCAGCTGTGCACATTCACCACATATGGTAGTATGTTCCATGTTGTTTGTTGCATTTCCAGCAGATAGGTCCAGGAACATTTTTGCAATTCTCACTGGTGGAAGGTGCGGTCTGTAGAACATCTTGTACATGTTCTCTCTATAGTTTATTTCCCAAATTTTTTCCCATTCCGCCAATTCTATACTATACCCAAAATTTATCGCCCATGTTATCATCGTTTCTTTCACTGTTTCTTCTTTCATTTTAAATTTTCTTAAGTAGTGATATATTTTTAAATCAATTTTTCTTTGGTTCCCTGTAAAATTTTATCCAGCTCTTGCGGCTCCTTATAGAATCCATCTCTTTCCCTGTCTTTTTTTATACCTTGCCTGTATTTGTAAATAGGGCCACCAGCCAATATCTATCCCCTTGTCTTTCAATTCTTGCTTTGTTTTTAGCCTTTCTTGGTTGTCTAATATGTCTTTATATCTTATTATCTTGTTTATGCCCAATATGTTCGGTTATATCAGAGCTTCCATGGTGGACAGCCAGGTTGGGATTTTATTATAATGTTTTGTTTTGATTTTTAACCATGTTTGTAGTAGAGCTTTTCTAATTAAATGTTTTTGGAAATAGCTATGAATCTTGTCTTTCCCATCCCAGATAAAGGCGTGCCAACCCAATTCCAAATTATAACCTTCTATTGTTAATAATCTTCTGTTTTTTAAATTGATCCAGTCCTTTATCCAGGTGAGAGCTGCTGCTTGGTAATAAAGCTCCCTATTGGGAAGTCCAAATTCTCTTCTTTCTCTACTGTCTTGTAACAATTTTAATTTAATTCATGTTTTTTTTCCCTGACCAAATAAACTGTGCTAGATCTATGAAAAAAAAATTCCCTAGGCTAATCGGCACCACTTGAAATAAAAATAACATTTTTGGTAGTATATTCATTTTAATTATGGCAATTCTTCCCATTAAGGATATTTGTAGTTTCCTCCAATTTTCCAGATCTTTCTCAATTTTCTGAATCATTTTAACATAATTATCTTCTTTAATTGTTGAGCATTTCCCTGTCAGCCAAATTCCTAGATACTTTACTTTTTTTGCTATTTGCATTCCCAAGTTTTCCTATAATTCTTGCTCTTGTTTTTTTAGTAAAATTCTTCATCATGATCTTTGTTTTGTTCTTATTCATTTTAAGACCCGCTACCTTACCGAATTCCTCTATTTTTTTGGATTAATTTAATTCCTGATTAAATTACTGCGTTAAGTGGTTTTGTCACTGTGTTAACTGGTTTGCTAGCTGTGCTGAAGATTTACTGCACAGGTCACAGTTCTTATCTGCAAGTGATTTAGTGTGATTTCTCTTCAAGACATTCCAACGGCTTCCTCCCCTCTGATGGAGAAGCAAAAAGCATTTTACGCTGGCTTCCAAGCTTTCAAATGCCGATAGCTTCAGCAATGAGGCTGGATGAAAAATCAGCTATGGGAGAAAGATCTGAACAAGATGGGACTGCTCCAGGAGATGCCAATCTACAACCGAGGTTAGTAGAATATCTCCCTTCTAATTATGCATGTTCCCAAATATCTCCAAGAGATTTTGAAACTCTCGGTGCCAGGCCAAAGCTTTCACAGCCGGAGCAATTTCACTCCCACACAGAGGGAGAAATGTATGATTCTCTCCGCACCTCTGAACAAGCTATGGAAAGCTATTGTAATCAAATAGAATATTATGAACACCAGCTGTTCCAGGCCAAAAATGTTTATTCCATGCTCAAGTCAGAGAAGAGAGACTCCCATGCTTTTCAAACTTCTGAAAATGCCATTTTGCCTTCCTCTTCAAAGCCTAAGACACCCCCCCCTGCTGGATACTGTGTCAGGCAAATCAGAACAGAGAGATGTACACACGTCACAATTGCCACGTGATCTTCTTTGTTCTCCAATTCCACATGCCATGCAGGCAGAAATATTACAGCCAAGAGATGTGGCTGCAGCGCCATCTCCTTGTAGAAATAATTTACTACAGAGGGCAGATTACTCATATATTCAGGCTGCAAAATATCAAATGTCTCCACAGACCCAATCTTCAGCATCCATTGATGGTGCACGTGCCTTCTCAGATGGAGTTTAACAATACTTAATGCAGCAAAGGCAGATACCTGCCACCCAAGCAAGCCATGCTTTTACTCCTGATCATGCACCAGCCCCAGCTGTTAGAGTACAGCAACCCCAGGTGCAATAGCAGCAAGCTTTTCAAATTCACATCCCTCAACAAGCATTCTTTACTCCTCCATTGACTAGTGAGTCCAAATTAAAGATATCAGGGCAAAATTATAAAGCCTGGGTCAGTGAAATTTCAATTTTGCTTCGCAGGGAAGGTACCCATTGTATGGTGTTTAATCCTCCTGCCCAGCCATGGACTCCTGCAATAAGAGACTTAGAGACTAAGGCTTGCACAACATTATTACCAGGTTCATACTACCACATGTGGTGGACTTTTATTGAAGCTAAAAGATACTGGACTAAAATCCACATGTGGTTGGAGAAAATGATACATAAACACATAGACCTCAAACTAGAGATTTTTTTACTGGGACTTAAAATATTTGATTCTAAATGTTTTAACAGCAACTAGAATCGTATTTGCAAAAAACTGGAAAAACGAAATGATACCAAAACAGGAAGAAGTTATTCGAAAGATAATGGAGTGCGCTGAAATGAGCAAATTGACATTTGAAATTAGAGAACAAGAAGACGAGCAATTTTATTAGATATAGGATTTGTTTTATCAGTGGCTGGAAAAAAGAACCTGGACATGAAAAATGCTTTATTTATGTTTTAATTGAAGGAGAAAAGTGAGAATACAATAATGTTGTTAAATAGACTAATAACAATACAATGTTTTAATTGAAGGAGAAAAGCAAAAACATAATAATCTTGTTAGACTAACAATAATACAATGAAACACTGACATACATATGAATAATTTAGATTTTTTTGTTATAAAATGAAGGATAAAGATAATATAATGAACCAATGTACATTTGATAGAAGATTGGTAATATAATATATAACTCTAAGTGCATACCATAAAGATATCCTGTTGAAAGTAGTGAAAGATATATAAACATAAACACTTGGTAAATTCTTTTATACTGTAAAAATATTTAAAATGAGACAATGATTGCATAAAGGTATGTTGTTGTTAAGCAGACAATCAAGAATGTAAGAGAATTAAGCTTATTGAAAAGAAAGAAATATTAATCTTAATTGAACATATGCTGTACAATGAAAGTGAGGTTTTTGGTTATATTGGATGGAAAAACTGATTGTATATGTAATTGAAAATATGGATGCAAAAACACATGTAACCAAACGACATGCTGTATGTAATGGATGAAAATTTTTTAATGTCTTTTATGTTTAAAAATAAAAAAAACATGGAAAAAAAGAGACTTAGACACTAAGGCTTGCACAACATTATTAATGTCCATGGAAACTGAACTGCAGGTTATTTTTTCGCCTAATGCAACAGCCCAACAAATTTGGGCCCATTTGGAAGATTGCTACAGGCCCATTTGAATTGAATCTTCATGTTTGCTCATGTCTGAGTTCCATGGTTCGAAGTTGAAACCTGGTGAACAAATTGGTGGACATTTGACCAAACTGAAAGGAATGAGAAAAGAATTGAGAGAAAGAGGCCATTTTATTGATGATGTTCAAATGATCAGCATTATCATTAACTCATTGAATTATGAATGGAAAGATGCCATTGCAAAGATTAACCATGTACCTATTGCTCAACGCACAATAGAAAATGTTTGCAGACTTTTAATTGAAGAAGGATCACTTACGTTAGCCACACCGCATTTACGAGGGCCATCAGCATCAAGAGCTCCAGCAAGACGTCCGTTCCGAGGAAGAGCCTACGCTCCAAGGATGCCAAGATGCTACATCTGTAACCGTATGGGACATGACACCCGGGATTGTCCCCAATGAGTTCCAGCTTCTGTCACATACCAGCCCAGACTCCAGAGGCAGAGGTAGAGGCGGAAGACAAGGTCTTTGTGGTCCAAGGCGTGATCCACAAGCTCCACTCGTCACATTGGCCTTAACCAATGATCCACAATCTGATTCAGAGTACGACAGACGTTTTTTGTTGGCTTTGAACAGTGGCACAGCTTTACACGTTACCTACAGAAAGGAACTTTTCACAGAGATGCACGAGCCTGAACCTGAATTTCGAGAATTGTATTCCTTCTCCAACCACCCTTGTAAGGTCATAGGAAAAGGAACTGTTTACGTCGAAGAGCTCGATACATTCATCTCTGATGTTTATTGCATACCTCCAGAAACCAGTAATTTGCTTAGTCAGTGTCACTTGTCTAGAGTGTTAAAGTTCCAAGTTCACCACCTCAAAAAAGCAAGTTACATAGTTAAAGATGGAGATATTGTTGCTGAAACCATGCTAATTGGTGGTGTTTATTACTTAAAGCCAAAGCCTAAAAAGCAAGCACAGGCAAGTATGCAAACTCCAAAAAGGGAAAGCACAGGCCCAGAGAGAGTTGGTTCAGAGAGAGATCCTGTTGCTACTCGAAAGGCACCTAAAGTCAACAAACAGAAAATAAGGACTTCTGGTTCCGGCGGCTGACAGCGACGGGCAACTTGCTTGCTCGCTCCGGCTCCCCAGTGGGCTTCCCCACTCCTTGGGGGGCACAGGACGCCCCGAAGAGGCATCCTGCCGGAGGGGCGGCATTGCGGAGGTTCCCTGCATTGGCGGCGGCTGGTGGGGGGCCCCCCGCCTCGCTCCAGGCACCGGGGAGCAGTATCGGAGGGCGCGTAAAGCGTCTTCGCAACAGGCTGATCGGAGAATGAAAAAGCAGAAGGAAGCAGCGGCTGTGTGGTGAGGCGCATACCCCCCCTTCACTCCCTTTGTTGATTTGAAGAACCTTTCAGCATTTTAAAACTTTTACTTTCGGCTAACTTTGGAGGCGCGGCTGGAGGGAGGGGGATTTCCCCCCCCCTCAGACAGGCGGCTTGGAACAATTTTGCTCTCAGCCCCAGGGGAAGGAGGAGGGAGGAGAGCCAACCAATGATGCCACACACTTGCCTAAAGTGATTTTCATTGAACTTAACCCCATAATTTACTGATGATCTGAGGATTTTGGGAACTTTGAAAACTTTGTTATGCCTCTGAGCCCGAAGCTGGCAGGGCAAGATGGCACACTTCCGTTGTCTTCATGAACTGTGAAACCTGACTCCACCTTTAAAAACTCAGGCTTCCGGTCTTTGTCTCCGTGTTACCTAGAAGAATCTCTTGTGGATTGTTATTCTTTGAACTCTCTGGGGGAAAAATTTTTACTCTATTGCCAGGCTGACTAGAGAAATTCTCTCCTGCTTGGATCTTCTGCCTCCTGGACTCATCTGGCTGCTCTGCCGCTCCAGCTGTCCATTCTCTACACTGACTGAACTATCTATTCTATAAACTATGTCTCCTAAAAGACCACCCCTTGGAAAACCTGGCTTTGCTACCTCTGCCCCGACATCAGCAACATCCAGTCCTGCTACACAATCAAAGATTACAGACCTGATGCAACCTAAAAGTACAGAGATGGATTTGCAACAAATGCTTCAGCAACTTATACAGGGCCAAGAGGAAATTAAGAAACAATTAAAGGAAATGAAAGAAGAAATTAAAGAGAACCAAGTCCAAATTTATAAGAACTCACAGAGACTGGACCTTGTGGAGGGTGGGGTGGCGGAGGTGAGGGGGGGGTAGAAGCGGTGCAGAAGGGAAACAAAGAACTTGATACCCAACAAATGAAAACAGAATTTGAGAGAATGTCCTTTTATCTTAGATTTCAAAACGTGATAGAAGCAGATGATGAAAACATAAGGGACATCATGACAAACATTTTGGCTGAATATATACACAAAGAAAAACAACATATGGAATGGGAGATAGATCTGGTTTATAGACTGAATTCAGCCTATGCCAGAACACACAATGTACCCAGGGAGGTACATATTAAATTTCTTAGAAAAAGCACAAGAGACGAAATTCTGGGTGTACAAAGGGGGCAGGCCCTGACATACCATGATAGGGAAATAACTATCTTGAAGCAGATCCCCAAGAAAATTAGGGAAAAAAGGAAAAATTATTCGCAATTGGCGAATAAATTATACCAGAAGGGGGTGTGGTTTAGATGGTTGATGCCTGAAGATATGTTGATATTCTGGGAGGAGACAAGAATTAGAATTAACACACCCATAGAGGCACAGGCCTTTATGGAAAAAAACAAAATACACCTAGAAAAAACAGAAGATCCTACAACGGATATGCAGGACACGGGAGGGGCCGGAGCTCTGCCAGTGGGGGGAGAAGGGGCAATACCAAGAAAGCTCAGAACACAAAAATGAATAAGAAAATCTCATTGATATAAACTGACCAAAAGTAGTAATGGAATTAACATGTGGACTATGTATTACAATGTATTAAACTGATTGAAAGTACCAATAGAACTAATATGCTGATTATATATGACTATGTATTAATGTTTTATACTCAGATGTATACTATGAGTTTGGAGGAAGGGGGCGCCTACCACACTGCAACTGCCAAAATTTGTACACCTTTCCACTACCTTTTTCCTTGTAAATTTTAAAAAAACCAATAAAACTTTGTTTTAAAAAACAACAACAGAAAATAAGGAAGCAGGTTGCTCAGAGCGAGCCCGAGGTTCCTCATGAAACTGTTAATGTTGAAAATTCACTAATTGGTAAACCTTTGCATTCCAGGTGTATCCACAAATGGCATAGAAGATTGGGGCATGCCAGTTTCCCTGTTCTTAGGAAAATGCCGGAGTTCACAAAAGGTTTGGATCTAAAGGGGTGTAAGGTGTTTTTGGATTGTGCAGTTTGCAGGAAAGCTAAATCCAAAGCAGCTGCCATTCCCAAACACGCTACACGCTGGTCAACACGCATTTTTGATTTGGTACACACTGACATAGTGGGTCCTTTCCCACCAACAATTGGTGGTAGAAAGTATTTTCTAACAATTGTAGATAATCATTCTAGATATGGATTTGTATATCCTATGAGAGAGAAATCTGAGACCTTTCAGATCTTTAAAGACTTTGCAGCATTTGTTTCTACCCAATACCAAGTTTGCATCACCAGAATCCAGAGTGACCATGGTGCAGAATTCATGTCTCACATTTCCAGGACTGGATGCGTAAGAATGGAATTATTCATCAGACATCCGCTCCATACACACCGGCTCATAATGGAATCGCAGAACGAAGACAAGGGGTTCTACAAACCATGATGCGTTGTCTCCTAGAAGATGCCAATCTCAGTAACATATACTGGGGTGAAGCTATCAAATATGCAAATTACATTGTCAACTGTACTTGGAACAGTGTAATAAATCAAACTCCTTTCTTCATGATGTATGGCTACAAGCCTGATCTCAAGAACCTCCACATTTTTGGTTCAAACGCTATGGTGAACATTCCCTTAGCTCAAAGAAGAAAAGGAGGTCCAATAGCAAAGAGATTGAGATTTATGGGTATTGATGATAATTCAAAATGGAGCAAATTTATTGACCCTAAACATGTAATTGTCATTTCTCAATCTGCTAATTTTGAGGAAGATATTGACTGGTCCAGGATTCATTCCAATGATCCTGGAGTTTATTTTCCTAGAGATGATGTTGCAGATGCCATGCAGCCTGATGACCAAGATTCACAGGCAGATATTCCTTCTACCAGTTCTTCACAACCTGATGTTCTGTCTTCACGAGCCGCAGATGCTGATGCTAGCGATGAACGTGAGGACGAGGACGAAGGAGAAGAAGAAGAATGGACTGTTGTTCCGAGACGTTCCAAGAAGGTCACAAAAGGAATCCCTCCACAACGATATTCATGGCAACTGACAAAAACACCCTTGCCTTTGATTTGCAATGTTACACTTCCTCCTGATACATTTACACTAATCAAGCAGCTTCCTGATTCAGAGCAAGAGAAATGGTATGAGACAATGCAGGATGAAATCGACAGTTTAAAGAAACCTAATGTATTTACACCAGCAAAACCTCCAGCAAACAAAAAAGTCATTGGCAGTCGATGGGTCTACAGAATTAAGAAGAAACCGAATGGTGAGTCATTGTACAAAGCCAGACTTGTAGCTCAGGGTTTCGCTCAACGTTATCCTGAGGACTACACAAACACTTACTCACCAACAGTCAGAACTGAGAGTGTAAAAATTGCTTTAACCACTGCAACTATTCTTGGTTTAGAAGTTTTCCAGTTTGATGGGGACACGGCTTATCTACATGCTGACCTAGATGAAGAGATCTATGTGAGAGGACCTCCAGGATTCTGACAGCAAGAAGGGGATACCAGGTTCCTGAACAAATGTCTTTATGGTCTGAAACAGTCAGGTTTAATGTGGTACTTATGTCTTACTGACAAACTAAATTCAGTGGGCTTTATTAACTGATGAATGCGTGTTCACAAAAAGATCTAACAATGCATATGAGATAATTCTTGTTTATGTTGATGATATTGTTTACATTGGTCCAAATAAGAAAATGAGTGAGATTTTTGCTAAACGTTTGCAGAGATACTTCACATTGAAATCTTTAGGTCACATTAGCACTTACTTAGGTGTTCAGATTGACAAAACATAGATGGGGTTTAGTCTTTCACAAGAGGAGAAAATTGACCACATTCTGCATCATTTCAACATGAAAGATGCTAACACAACAAAGACACCCATGCAAACAGATTTTCACAACTTAACACATGAACCAAGTCCTGAGTTCGAGGATCAAACACTATATCGTTCATTCATTGGGTCACTGTTGTACATTAGTAGTTGGACCAGACCCGACATTGCACTTAGTGTTAATCTCTTATCATGACACGTAGGTAAGGCAAAACAATTTTATTGGACATGTGTTAAGAAGTTATTGAAATACTCGAAACACACTAAACACATGAAGTTATTGCTAGAACCAACACATACTGATTATGCAGAATTATGTTGTAATGCAGATTCTGATTGGGCAAGTGATAAGAAATTACGCAAAAGTACTTCAGGTTACATGATGTTCCTGAATGGATGTCCTGTTTATTGGCAAGTGAGAAAACAGAATTTTGTTTCTTGTTCATCTACTGAAGCTGAATATGGTTGTGTTTCAGATGCATGTAATGCTCTAACATGGTTTGATGCTTTGATCGCAGATATCTGGACACGTCCGATTCGACCAATCACCGTGATGGAAGATAATGAATCGGTGGTTTATATTTCTGAGTCACATTTTACAGGTTCTAGGTCCAGACACATTGACATTCATTATCAAAACACAAAGCAATTAGTTAAACAAGGTTTTGTTAAATTGCAGTATATATCTACATATGATCAAATTGGTGACATGCTCAACAAACCGCTTCCAGCAGCTCAACACGAGTATCTGCGAAAGAAGATGTGCCTTATTTGATTATTTGATGACATCAGCCCAAGTGGCAAAAGAAGGGGTGTCACTGCATTAATTGGTTTGTCAACTTGTGCTTATATTCTGAGTTATACAGCAGACTGAACTGTTTCTTATCTGACAATGATTAATTCGCATGTCACATAATACGTCACACATTCTTTCCTTTCCTTCTGATCTTCCGTTTGCCTGCCAAGAGAAGGTGGGCACATAATTCTGCCAAAATGTAGTTAATTGACTTAGCAAGATCTGTATTTTATTTTATTTTATATTAAAGTGTTTTTTATTAGAATATGCTCCGGGTTTTATTTCTGCTTATTCGGAAATATGCTGCTAGGAGAGCCAATGGTCCACGCCTCATTAATTCAGGGTGGAACTTCCCCTGACAGGAGGGGAATTGTATGTTCCAGGTAGCCAAAGACTGTGTTTAATGGCAAGGTGCCACGACTCCAAATTAGCTGGACACTTTGGTTTTGTGAAAACTTTACATCTCATTAAAAGGCAATTTTGGTGGCCATCACTAAAAAAGGACACAGAGAGCTATGTAGTTAGCTGCCCTATTTGTGCGGTGGCTAAAAGACATCAAGGGAAAATCCCAGGACTGTTCAGATGGTAGCTGAACCTTCAGCACCCTGGAAAGAGATTGCTATGGACTTTATTGTTGAACTACCAGAAAGTGCAGGCAATACTGTCATTTGAGTTGTAACAGACCTGTTTTCAAAACAGGCATATTTTATACCTTGCCAAATGATCCCAACTGCCAAAATTCTAGCCAAGTTATTCTTGATACACATTTATCACCTTCATGGTGCCCCGCAGAGAATCATCTCCGACAGAGGGGTCCAATTCACCTCAAAATTTTGGAGGGCATTTTTAACCTTACTTGGCACCACCCAAGGGTTGAGCTCAAGTCACCACGCCCAGACTAATGGACAAACTGAAAAATTGAACTCGGTCCTAGAATGATATCTACGATGTTTTATTAATTTTCAACAGGATAACTGGACTGATATTTTACCTTTTGTGGAAGTGGCCTTCAATAATGCTGTGCACTCAAGCACTGGTTTTACCCCTTTTAGAGTAGCAACAGGCCAGGATTTCAGCTCCATGCCTGAACTACCCACAGAAGAACCCACAATCCCCTCACTGAAAGAATGAATAGACATGTTACAAAACACATGGCCAGTAGTTAGATTAGCCTTACAGGAAGCTAAAGCAACTTTTAAAATTCAAGCTGACAAGAAAAGAGTGGAACCCAAACCTTTCCATGTTGGAGATAGAGTTTACTTATCTACAAAATTCCTGAAGTCATTGCAGCCATCAAAGAAATTGGGGCCAAATTTCCTATCACTAGAGTTATCAACCCAGTAACAGTAGAATGACTCCTTCGAAAGACACTCAGACAAGTCCACCCAGTATTTCACATTTTTACTCAAACGAGAAGTAATCTCACAACTCAGACCACCTGTACCTACATCACCTGTTCCTACCATGATAGAAGGCAAACAACACTTTGAAATTATGGAAATCCTGGATTCTAGGAACCACAGGGGGAAAACCCAATACTTAGTTGCTTGGAAGCATTTACCTTCATCCCAAAATGAATGAGTAGCTAAACACCATGTTAAGGCCCCCATCCTATTGAAAAAATTTCACTCCCGATACCCTGACAAACCTTGTTAAAATACTATGATGGAATTTCTGTTTCTATCTTTTCACAGGTGGATCTCTCCTTTTTCTAAAGAATGGTAGCATGTGAGATCCCTAAAAGTGATACTGCCATTCAATTGGGAGGAGGGGGACCTTTGAATCAATTTATTAGCAGTGCCTGTGACAACCGATATTTTACAACTGATTTCCTGGTGCCAAAATGCCTGAGATCCCATCACCTCTTGGGAGGATGTTTATAATGGCCATGTGGGACATTTCCCTTTAATGCCTAATGGAAGATATCCATGGGAATGTATGTTTATTCAGCTCTCAGGGCAGTTGATAAAGGAAATATCTTCACACTTGTGTATTGGTTAGAATTTGCATCCTAACAAATGGGAGAGGTCACTACTGCTTTAATTCTACTTGCATTGCCTAAGCGGATTCAGATGTTGCTTTGCATTTAACGATTTCCATCCTTCTTAATTAAAGGTTCCTTTTGAAATACTCTGTTTCAAGAGTCTTCACTACTGTTTTCAATACTGGTCTGTGTAGGCCCCAGTTGAAAAAGATCCAGTTCAGATTTAACACATTCCTCTGAAGCAGAATGAATAAATGACATATTGTATTAGAATATGTCTTCCTTGTTACAGGATTTCCTCTTCTGTGCATGTCTCCTCTTGGTGTGATGGGGCTTTTTCACAAGTCTTGGCTATGACCATCCCTGATCCATCCTGCCCACTGTCAACAACAAGGTATACAAGATGCCCCACCCAACATTTCTGGCAATGTTTTTGGCAGCAGATTTCACATGCAGCTTAATGATTTCTAATCCTTGCCTCAAAAAAGCCATTGCTTCTCAAAAAAGCCATTGCTTCTCAAAAAAGCCCATAGAACAGCCCCCCTAAACCAATCCCGTACATAATGGGAGTTACTTGGAAGCCTGGAAGGCCTCCCCAAGCTTGTGCCCTGTAGTAAGCCACATAGTCTTGAGGTTTCCTGTGCTCCTTGATTACAACCATCCTTCACTTTTCCGAGGTCTAAAATGAAGATTGACAACCACCTTCCCATGATAAAAATACAAGCTTTTGTCCTGGTCACTTTGATTTCTATAGTAACGGTATCGATGTGATGCTTGCTGACCAGTACATAATGTGGATGGTCATAGGTCATTATAATGATATCATTGCCTTGCCCTCTCACAGGCACACAGTGTAGTAATGGCACATAGAAGTCACCTAATATCTGGAGCTCTACAATGTCTGTGTAAACATATAAGGTGCTGAATCAAGGGAACATACCTAACAGATGTCCAAGTTCTCCACTAACTAGAATGGTATGCGGTTCATCTCCTTTAAGATTATATTTTCGACCCACTGAATCATAATGTAGGGTAGTCTTAGGTCCATCCTTGATGTTTGATATAAGCTTGTTCATATTTTCTAACAGTTGCCAGATGCTGTTATAGTACCAGCTTCTCAAAGAAAAATGCCATCTCTTTGTCTCGTTAGCAATTTCAAAATATCCAGGAGAAGTAAATGTATGCCAACTATGCGGATACTGTATCTCTGCTAGCCCTACTTCCCATGACCCTGGAAGATCCAACAATCTCACCAATTGAATAGTAAAATTAGAATTTTTGTTTTGGGGGAAAATTGCTGCTGATGCATTGCTGGGAAGGGTGCAGTGGTGGGTTGCAGGCGGTATGCCCCGGTACGGGTGT
This sequence comes from Natrix helvetica, assembly GCF_964273705.1. NCBI lineage: Eukaryota > Metazoa > Chordata > Lepidosauria > Squamata > Natricidae > Natrix > Natrix helvetica. Next base: position 65,665,533 of record NC_138550.1, read on the forward strand.
ACTGGTGCCTGCCGGGAGCACTGGGTACCATTCCGGTATAGTGCTCCGGAGGGCCTACCTGCCTGCCCACCCTCCTTATGTGTATTTGAAGTCTTTGGTGCATCTGCGCATATGCACGGAGTGTACAGCGACTGTGCAACACTCTGTTGAGTAGCTGGAGCATCATGGAAGCATCACGGATCATCACAGGAGGTGAGGACGCATGTGCACACTGTGCATATGTGAGCACTTCCTGCGCGCATTCATGTGGTGGATGCCGGGCCCTGTTGCACCGTACCGGTTGGACCTGGATCCGGAACCCACCACTGGTAGGGTGATGTAAAACTCCGCCATATCAAAGATGTTGTACTTCAGTAGCCTTAACCCAACTATTGAACTTCTCTGGACATCCAGTCCATTTGACTAGAAACTCTCTGTGTCTCTCCCGCCCTCTTTTTTGGATAATTTTCTCTATTTTGTATATGTGCTGTTGGTCAGCAGGAACCTTTTGCAGCTCCTCAAAGTAAAAAATCCCCCTTTACAGGGTCACCTGTGTAATCATTTAATCTATACACCACTCTTTCCCTCTTTGTCCCCAGTTCTTTGACGATGAATATCTCATCTGTATAGATTTGCTGATAGCCCTTTTCAAACTTACCCTTCAGTCTGGATACGCTGACATGATCTTCCAGCTTAAGACATTTTTCCTTTCTTTTACTTTTTATAGCTACTCCATAAAGCCTCATCCACACATCCATTTCGTTAGACAAATTTGTGGTGTTAGGAGCAGTCCTGATGCTAAGATGGTAAGTGCTATTGTACCCCTGAAGAGTGTATGCCAAAATGTCCACATACCAATGGGTATTTCTAGCTGTGAAATATCTCCAGAGTTTTTTCTATTAAATCTCTCTATAACGGCTGCTTTAGTTTCACTATGAGTGACAAAATGATGAATGCCATAAGGTGCTAAAACTTTGTTCAGCAGGGTATTCAAGAACTCTTAACCTGCATCTGTCTGTATTTTTCAGGGTGTGTGTCCTGTTTCAAAGATATTCTGGAAGGCGGATGTAACTTCCCTCCCTGATTTATCAGATAAAGGCCCAGGCATATTTAGATAACACATTGATAACTGCTAAAATGTACTTTTTCCGATGGTTCTCCTTAAAAATTTGGAGACATCTATGAGGCTGGCCTGCCATTGATGATCTAAGCCAGACACTACTGTTTTGTTTCTAGGAAAATTAAGTTTTGCAGGCTTATGAAGCGTATAAACGTCTTGGTTTTTATCATGTTTTCTAGCTTCCTGAAAAAGGGTATTCACACCTCAATAACTCCCTACACATCCTAGTGTATAATAAATATGGCTTAGAAGCTTTTCATGCATCATTATACTGAAAAAACACTGACAAATGGGTCAAGCGCTAATGTTAACACAGTCTTTTATTGGTTATACATAGTTCAGAGGGGGCATGGCCACACCATCAGAAAAATATCCCTCATCAACACTATCAGAATCAGAAGATAAATGACCATAACATGCTATTTTACAATACGTTGACCCCTCTGTACCCCACAAATTATGTCAGCAGCTGCAAGCAAACCAGTCTTTACACAAATTAACTCACAGGGTAGATAGCGTGGTCTCTGGGATAGCTCAGAATCCTGGTTATAGTCTAGATCAGAAAAATCTGCAGAAGCTTTGTGACCGCGGCGATTACCACAGGAATATAAAATCAGGATGTCTTGAAGTGTTTGCTGTCTAGGTGTTATTAATTTGGAGTCTGCAAAATATAAAGTGCATCCTGTTAGTGAGCTATCCGCTCCAGCATCGTTTACATTATCATAAATAAAAACGTATTTACTTACCATTACTGGGAGATAATATAGCATCATTCACTATTTCCCAGGCTGTCCAGTAAGTACTCTGCACCTCATCATTAAAGTTGCAACACACCATGTTGCAGCCATGCAAAACGGGTCTGAATAAAAAAGTTTCTTTATCAGAACCCCTGCAAAAGAGTTTGTTGCATTCTGTCTGCTGGGGTCTTGTGACAAAGCATGTGATGCTGACTTTTGCTGTTGTTTTAAAAACATCTTTGGAATCAGAGGCTGCCATCTTCAAAATAATAATAATAATACTTTAATTTATAGACCGCACCCTTTCCTAAACAGGACTCGGGGCGGTGTACAGTCATATTAAAAACAATGTGGATACAAAAATATAAATATACATAGATACATAGAAAGACGGAGGAGGTAGGATATGCACTGTACAATAATAAATTAAAATTCGAATAAAAATTAAAAATTACCCATTAAAAACTACCCAAAATAAGATGTTTGCCAGGAGGTTGAAAGTGGGACTATAAATCAGCTAGGCCAGCTAATTGGAACAGGTGGGTCTTAAGTTTCTGTCGGAAGGAGCGGAGGTCGGTAGTAGTTCTAATATCGGGGGGGAGGTCATTCCAGAGGGTTGGGCCCATCACAGAGAAGGCTCTACTACTGGGCGCCGCCCGTTGACACTGCTTAGTGGACGGCACCCAGAGGAGTCCCTCCCTGTGGGAGCGAATTGGTCGCAGGGATGTATGAGGTGAGATGCGATCCCGCAGGTAACTAGGTCCCGTGGAGTGCTTTGAAGATAGTAACCAACACCTTGAAACGCACCCGAAAAACCACAGGCAGCCAGTGCAGCTCACGCAGGAGTGGTGTTATATGGGAGTATCTGGTCCTCCCCATGATAGCCGCGCGGCCACATTCTGAACTAGCTGTAGTCTTCGGGTGCATCTCAAGGGGAGCCCCATGTAGAGAGCGTTGCAGTAGTCCAGGCAAGACGTCACCAGCGCATGAGTGACTGTGCGTAAGGCGTCCAGGTCCAATAGGGGGCGCAATTGGCGCACCAGGCGAACCTGGTGGAACGCTCCCCTCGCCACGGCTGCCACATGGTCATCCATCAACAGCCGGGCATCTAGGAGGATGCCCAAATTGTGCGCCTGTTCCATGGGGGGCAGTTGTTCGCCCCCTATGGCCAGCGATGGAGTCCACTGGTTGAACCGGGGCACCGGTAGCCACAGCCACTCCGTCTTGGAAGGGTTGAGTCTGAGTCTGTTGTCCCCCATCCAGACCTGAACGGCTTCCAAGCACCGGGACATCATTTCGACGGCCTCATTGGGGTGGTTTGGGGTGGAGATGTACAGCTGTGTGTCATCAACGTACAGATGGTATCCAACCCCAAAGCCACGGATGATCTCACCCAGCGGCTTCACATATGCATTGAACAGGAGAGGCAAGAGGACCGACCCCTGTGGCACCCCACAAGTGAGTGGCCTTAGGGTCGACCTCTGCCCCCCTGTCAACACACATTGCGTCCAGTCGGAGAGGTAGGAGCAGAACCACCACAAAACGGTGCCCCCTACTCCCACCCCCTCCAGCCGGCGCAATAAGATACCATGGTCGATGGTATCGAAGGCCGCTGATAGGTCTAATAGGACCAGGATAGAGGAACAGCCCCTATCTCTGGCTCTCCAGAGATCATCCACCAACGCGACCAAGGCCGTCTCCGTGCTGTGACCGGGCCAGAAGCCGGACTGGCATGGGTCTAGATAGTCGGTTTCCTCCAGGTGACGTGGGAGTTGTTGTGCCACCACACTCTCTACAACCTTCGCTAAAAAGGGAAGGTTGGAGATGGGACGATAATTAGCTAGCTCCGCCGGGTCCAGGGAAGGCTTCTTGAGTAGGGGCCTCACCACCGCCTCTTTCAAGGCAGCCGGTAAGGACCCCTCCTCCAATGAAGCGTTCACAACACCCAGGAGCCAGCCTTGTGTAACCTCCCAGGATGCCAGTACAAGCCAGGAGGGACACGGGTCCAATAAACATGTAGTGGCTCGCAGTCGCCCACGTAACCTGTCCAAATCCTCGGAGGCAACAGAGTCAAACTCCTCCCAACGTGGTGCCTCAAGATTTGCCTCCGATGTCTCCCCTGGTCCACTGAAGGGGGCCCATCCACTCCGGATCTGAGCGATTTTGTCCTGCAGATATTCCCCAAACTCCTCTGCTCTACCCTGCAAAGGGGCTTCCCGCGGCCTCTGTGATAGGAGGGAGCGGGTCACCCGAAACAGGGCGGCAGGGCAGTTATCTGCGGACGCAATAAGAGCGGCACAGTGTCTACGTTTGGCCGCTCTCAGTGCCACAAGGTAGGTCCGTAAATAGGCTCTTACCTGTGTTCGGTCAGATTCGGAGCGTGAGGACCTCCACCTGCTTTCTAGGCATCTCTTGTGGCTTTTCATCACCCTCAGCTCCTCGGTAAACCAAGGAGCCAGGGTGGTTCGTTGCCGCAGGAGAGGCCGCAAAGGAGCTACCCGGTCCAAGGCCCCAGCAGCCGCTCTATTCCAAGCGGCCACTAGGTCCTCCATCCGGGAGTGGGTCAGGACTACAGGAAGTGGCCCAAGCTCCGTCTGGAACCTATCCGGTTCCATCAGTCGCCTGGGGTGGAACCATCTGGGACAGTCTGGTTCCACCTCCCCGCGGTGGGGGATAGCGCCGGGGAAGTCGAACCAGAGAGATGAGTGATCTGACCATGACAGGGGTGTAATAACCAGATCCCCTATTCCCAGAACACTCGTCCACTGTCCAGAGACAAAAACAAGGTCCAGTGTGTGCCCACCTTCGTGTGTGGGGCCCTGAATTAATTGGGTCAGGTCCATGGCTGTCATGGAAGCCATGAACTCCCGAGCCACCTCGGATGCTTCACCTGTCGACGGCAGATTGAAATCTGCCATAACCACAAGTTTGGGGGTATCAACTGCCATCTCCGCGATCAGCTCGAGGAGCTCAGGCAGGGCCGCTGATGCATAGCGAGGAGCCAAGTATACAATCAGCAAGCCCAACTGCCTCCCTGGGCCCCATTTCACACCAAGGGACTCACACCTGGATATCTGTGGCACAGTGAACTCCCTCGGTTCCATACTCTCCCGTATAATTACCGCCACCCCACCACTCTTACCCAGGGCCTGCAGCTGATGAAATGCACGATAGCCTGGTGGGCACATCTCCACGAGGGGTAAACCACCCTCGTGGCCCAACCAGGTCTCCGTTATCCCTGCAAGGTCCGGCTCCCCCTTCGAGATCAACTCATTGATGAGGGGGGCCTTGTTGACAGCGGACCTTGTATTGCAGAGCATCAGCCTCAGGCCCTGGCTCTGTAGGTCCTGGCCACCTAGACTGCGGGGGTTGGTACAAGCGACCGGGCGTGTCCAGCAGCCGCGGTCTCCCAACCAACTACGAGATTTTCTTCCGTCCTCACACCCACCCCTCCCCACGACCGTTGGAATAAAACAACCCTCTATAGGAATATCATTCTCCCTTCCCCCCCACTCCGCTCACTCCCCCCTTGACCTCACCTGTTCACCTGGCAAAAGTCCCCCTCCTGGCCTGATTATCCCTCCCACCCACCCTGGAACCCCCTAAAATGGATAAAAAACATTTAGTTAAAAAACCCCTGAGTCTTCGCTTTCTCCACCTCTCTGGGTTAACGAACCCGTCATTAAGGTGGGCCCTTGAGAGGGCAAAGGGCCATACCTGCGAGAGGGGGGACTCCCGCAGTAGGAGCAAGTCAGACCTCGAATATATGCTGGGGAGAGCTGTAACAGGGCCAGGGTGCTATGGATGTTAAATTGAGTCAGCAAGCCAGGTTCCACGTCAGATGATAAGTCAAATAATAAATAGATGATAAGTAGATGGTAAATGGATGGTAAGTGGATGGTAAGTAGATAGTAAGTAGATGGTAAGTAGATGGAGGCCAGGAGGCAGTCTGTGGTGTGGGTAAAGGCAGACAGTCTAAGTAAATACTTGATGATATTTGATGGTAAGCGGGGTGGGTAGATGAACAGTAGGATGGCAGGGGTGAGAGATGGTGGGGGGTAGTCATGCAGGCACGCACAACAGTTAGCTGGAAGCAGTTATAAATAGCCAAAATAACAGGTGGGCAGGTAGTTATAGATGGTTACTGATGGTCAGCGAGGGGCACCTGGGCACAGCCATGGCAGGCAGATGGCAGGGGCTGATAAATCCTTTGCCTGCCTGGCGCTGAGCCTCCTGCCAGTCTCCAGGGCAAAAATCCGCCCTGCCCCTGGTGCCACAGGTCTCCCTCCTTCTGCCAGGCTCCAGCACAGATCTTTAGGAACTAGTCCTGTCGTAGCCTGCCTCCCCCTGCTTCGGCGACCCCCCCGCTGCTGGTCCTGGCCCGAGCGCTGCTCCGGCCGGCCTACGGCTCTCCCGCAGGCCTTCTATCGGTCTCCAGCATCTTGAGCCTCGTCCAGCCCCTGAACGGCTTTCCGAAGGTCCTCACCCTCCAGTTCGGCCTTGTTAACATCGCCGGTGCTGGCGTCGCGCCGCCCGGGTCGCTGGGACGCCGCCGCCACCCCCCCTTCATCCTGCCTCTACCTCCGCAGCCGCCGTTGTTGCCGCCACCGTTGTCGTCGCCACAGCCGCCATCACCGGCCTCCAGCTAGAGCTCCGACACCGACTCCGCCTCCAGCTCCCATTTCGGCTCCAGCCGGTGCTTTCTCCTTTTCTCCTCTGGCTGTTCGGCCACCCTGGAGGGCCAATTTAGGCCCTACGGAAAGCCAGGGTGGTCACTGCTCTAATTCCCGACCCTCAAGATGGAAAGAGGGCCGGGGGTGCCCCCTCCCCCATCAGAGAGCTCCGTAGACATACGGAGCTCAGAAGTCAGCAGCCATTTCCCCGGAAGCTCCTCCTCCTTCCAAGACTGCTGGAATTAAGAACTACCTGCACATGCCCAGAATCATGTGTGTGTATGTGTGACATGCCTGGGCATGTCCCTGGAATGCCTGAACAAGGCTTAACCCCAGTGGTGGGTTCCGGATCCCGTTGCAATTGGTATGTTGCAACGGGGCAAGGCGCCCACCACATGAACACATGCAGCACATGCACACACGTGCGCAGCACACACTTACTTACTGCCTGCGACACTCCACGATGCTCCAGTTGCTCAGCGTGGAAGCCCTGAAATCTTCAACTACCGGTAAGGAGCATGGTTGGGTGGGTGAACCCTCCAGAGCACTTTAGTGGAATGGTACCTGGTGCTGCCGGTAGGCACCAGTATGCCCGTACTGGGGCATACCGGTTGTAACCCACCACTGCTTAACCCCTACATGCTGCCTGGCTGCTTGCCTCTTGTAAACATTTTAATTCCTGTTAATATTCCTTGTCTTTTGCTGTAGGTGGGCAGAAATAATTTTATTAAGGCTATGCTTCGAATGGTTACATGTACATGAGGATTTGAGGGTGCATTTGGCAAAATATGTGTCTTTAGATTTTTACAAAGGTAAAAACCAGCTGCGGGTTTTAAAAGGGCTGTTTTTCCCCTGCATTCAAGGAAATGTTTTTAAAACTGCCTAGAAATAAATACCTTTTAGAAAAAAGGGGGTTAAATGCAGGCCCTGACTGCCTTTTAAGCAGGGATGTGCAGTCAGGGGAGGCAGGGGAGGCAGAGCCTCACCTCTCTTCATGAAATAATAGTATATAATATTATATACTATATATATATATATATATATATATATATATATATATATATATATATATATATATATATATATATATATATATATATATATATATATATATATATATATATATATATATATATATATATATATATATATATATATATATATATATATATATATATATATATATATATATATATATATATATATATATATATATATATATATATATGTTTTTGTGTTACAACCCCTGGTATGACCTAATATTATATACATCTGTCTGGCCGCGCCCGGGAGCTGAGGAGGCAGAAATGTTGTCGGCGCTGCCGGATGATGTCATCCGGCAGCGCCAACATTTCTGCCTCCGCAGCTCCCGGGCGCGCCTGGACGGAGGTAGCCAGAATGGCGCCGAGGCAGTCCGGCGGGCGAGCAAGCAATGCAGCCTGATCCTCGGTCGCTCGCCCGCCGGACTGCCTCGGCGCCATTCTGGTTATCTCCATCCGGGCGTGCCCGGGAGCTGCGGAGGGCGGAGGCAGAAATGTCGGCGCTGCCGGATGACAAAGGCATGAAAGCGCAGCCACCTGAATGGGAAAGCAACAAAAGGGGCAGCGAGGGTGGGCGGGAAAGCAACGAAAGGGGCTGCGCTTTCCCATTCACCCCGCTCAAGCCTTGCCCGAGGGAGCTGGGGATCGGGCTTTGGGTTGGTGGGAGACCTTGAAGGAGTGGGGGGGGGAAGGGACTGGCGCCGGTGGAGGAAGCAATGCTACGCGGATCAGTGCACTCCGCGGTCCTCTTAATGTTCACTCAGGAAGGCGGAGAATGGGACCACATGTGCTGCACACGTGGTCCCATTCCCCGCCTTCCTGATGACGTCACCAGCCTCACCAGCCATAACCCTCACCGCACGTCACTGCTTTTAGGTGATCCTTTTTCCCCAGCTTTTGGAGCATTGATTTTTAAAACTCCACAAAAATTAAAACCATCATTAGGCTAGAATGATTAGAAATAAAGAAATGTTTTTATTTCACAGCCCCCTTGAATGTCCATAGAATTGGTCTAGGATTAACGTAATCATGTACTCAGATGGTTGACGTCTTTCTTGATGGGGTTCAACATGTCTTATCTGAAAAATAGGGCTATGACCTTGCACCATATCTTATCTATTAGGGTTACTCATGCTTATCTTGATGGGCTTAGGCCAATACATCATATCTGGTTAGGGTTATGACCTTGTGAGTTCTGCACTACGTGGGTTATGCACATCACATCCGGGGAGGAGGGCTATGCACGTCACATCTGGATGATGGGGGCTGTGCAGTTCACTTCCGCTTAGGGGCATGATCTGGTGAAGTAATCAACACATGGGTTTGTTTACTTTGATGATTTCACTGATCAAAAGTACTGATAATTTTCATTAAAAGAAGGTATACACTATATTTACTCTCATATCACCACTGGGACCACTTTGCCCTTTGCTTTCCACATCCTTCTTCATGCCCTGATATTTCTCTAGCTTTTCATATTTCTTCTGGACATTGCTGCCAATTGGCACTACTAATTATCAGCACTGCTGTCTTTTGGTCCTTGTCTACTGGCGCAATGTCTGGAATGTTTATTGGTCAATACCTGACTGCACATACATACAGTACATCATACATAATATATGCATACATCAGTTTTAGAAAAATTTAAGAATTAGAAGGATCATAATTTTTAAAATAGAAAGGCAAAATTGTGTTTATTTCAGCCTCCAAATGACTGAAACATTTTATTAAAACATGTTGAATTCTAGAAGATTCCAAAAGTCCTGGGATAATTTCAAAGAGTGATATAAATTAACCAGCTGCTAGTTTAGATAATCATGATCACAGTGTTTTCTTTTATGACAAATAAATAATTGTTCATTTATGCAAGCTATCTTTTAATCCTTTAATGAACTATGTGAGAAAAAGATTTGAAAATCAGTGGATGCTCTCAGAGTTAATAAGCCTTGATGAGACTATTTTGTTAAGAAAATGTTATTTGATAGCCCATCTGACCATTTATATATTGTCATATGTCCTTTTAGCTGTGTGTTCAAAGCTCTCTGCAAAATAAAAAAAAACCTAATTTTCAGAATTATAGACTAGATATTCATATGAAGAAATGATGACAACACATGGATACTTGTTAGAAAATGATAAGTATATGAGTGGCAGATAAATAAACACTTTAGTATATAAAATAGTGACAATTTCAAAAGTCTTCTGTGGATCATTTTGTATAAAACTACATTAAATAGTCATATAGTTTGAAAATTACCATGGCAACTGATATTGGGTTTTTTTTTCAAAGCAGTTGCTGTTTGTGTAAAGCATCTTATAGTTTTATAATAGTCCATTTTACTTGAAATGGTCTTTTAAAAATATGGACCAATCACTATAATTTTTGAGCTGGTTTGTATATTTTTTCATTTATTCCTATATCAACAATTACTTTGAAGAAAATAATATGAATAAATTGGAAATTGGAAATTATGAGTATTGTAGATCCTTGTCAGCAGGGAAAGAATATGAAAATACACTCCCAGATTTAGAAGACATTGAGTACAACTCTGCTTAGTTTAGGAATTTAATTTTAAACACTTCCCCAAAATGGTTCTCTATTCTCTGTTTCAACATATCCTGTGAAAAGGAACCCAGGATCACTTTGTATCATTGTTTCAACTATAAAACTCTTTTACTAATATTTACTCAGCTCTTGCATTTTTCTTTCTTAAATTCTTTGTAATGTACTCTGGATTAATTGTCTTCTGCATAATATTCTTTTAAATATTGTATTTATGTTTCAATCCTTTGTTCCAAAGGTGCTTTTTCAAAAGGCAACTGGACTTTGTTTTTCCTTGAATATGTTTTGCTTCTCATCCAAGAAGCTTCCTCAGTTCTGACTAGATGACAGAGCATCCCCATAGACTTCAAAGCTAAACATATATCTGTCTTCATAATTATTTGATCCTCTTTATTACCATTCACCAATATGATTCAGTTTGTATGAGTCCTTCCTACATGATTCCTATGAATTCCAAAATTGAAGACTGGGTTCCATATTTGCATAGTAGTAGAACTATTATGTGCTATAACTTAGAAAGAATAGTTCTATACATATTCTCTAAATATGTATTTGTATTTTTGCAATCACACAATTAATTCATATTCAGGTTATAATTGCCTATTTTTACCAAGATCATTTTCAGAAATAATGTTACCTCTTCTCTGTATTTCATTTTTTGTTTATCTTATGTGAAGAAACTTTTCTTTGTTTAATTTCATTTTCTTACCTTCAAACACTTGTTGAAGTATTCCAGGTTGCTTTGAAATAGTTCACTTTGCATCTCCTTAAGGAACATGGAGAACTAATTTGGTGTAGTGGTTAAAGACATTAGGTTAGACCCTGAAGGGCATGAGTGTAATGACCAGTTTGACAAGGAGTCTGACAATGTTTAGCCAGTTCCAGAGTTGCTAAAACACTGTCTGATAACCAGCTGGTAACCAGAACACACAGCTGCTGCTGGCCTCAGAAGATGAGTTACCACTCCTTCCATTGCAAGTAATTGCATCCTGAGAAAGAGCAGAGCAAAGACCTTTCAAAAGAAATGAACCTCACCATTCCAAATCAGCAATACCAGATTGCTTTTATTTAAAAATAGTAAGCTCAATCTCTCCTTTGGCAATCACCATTTCTTTACTCGCCTTTGTGCCTTGACTCTCAACTTGAAACCTCTGGATCTGGTCCACCTGACAACTCTTCCACCTGCTGTTTTGTATGTGTAACTCAGTCAAGGCAAGCTTGCTGGATTTTGGGGGACTTGATTTCTCTAATGTGCATGTATTTTCACTCATTTCCTTTGCTGTTTGCTTATTTTCTTCCCAAATTTCTCAGTAAAATGTGTAACCATCTGTCTGTATGTTTTGGTTGCATGACTTGAGACAGGACAATGAATTCTAGTGCTCCATGGAGTACAAAGGCAAATGGGAGACTTTGGGTTGGTCACTCTTTGTCATCCAAGAAAGAAGACAATGATTTTTTACTTATGAAAATCTTGCCCAGAAAACTGCATATTCAGGAAGTTGTTAAGACTGACTTTAAGCATTTGATGCCTTAAATTCCATCAATATAATAAAGATTCAGCAACAGAGTGCTAAGATGAAAATGCCATTTTCCATTGCTTCCATTAGCAAAGTCTCTTGTAGAAATTCTCCTTCAGAGCAGTAATTGTTCAGTATGTTCTCACAATTAAGGAATGTATTGATATTCTTTAAGAGAAGTTAATAAATCCCACCACTCTTCTGGGGTATTTTTGTTCTTTTCAACCATTTTTTCATAACCACTAATACTGGCATTTTTCTTTTTCTTCTAATTTCACAATTTTTTAGTACCCCAAAGCAGAGGTGGGCTCCATCCAGTACGGACCGGTACGGGCTTACCCGTAGCAGAGATTGGCTGTATCTTTCCGTACTGTTGGCAATGGAGACCTGGCACGCCCCCATACTGGTACAGTCCCCTGGCCTGATCCCTGATTTCTCCCCACCACACCACTGCAAGCCAGGTGGCTGTCAAAGAGAGCGAAGCACAGGGGCTTCTTCCAACAGCCAAGGAAGGAAGAGGAGCAGAGGCTTTGGCTGTTGGAAGAAGCCCCTGCACTTGGTTCTCTTTGACAGCCACCTGGCTTGCAGTGGGGTGGTGAGGAGAAATCAGGGAGAGAATGAAGCATGGGAGGTGCTTGCTTCCCTTACCACTCACCATCACCACCTGCCCTGCTTAACTGTGTAGCTGGCCAGGAAAGCGGTAAGAGAGCAAATGCCGGCCAGCATCCCTGCCTCCTTCCTCTGAGAGCCACGGCGAGGTTGCCTCAGGTGGTATCTGGGGAAAGCCCCTCAGAGGCTTCGCTTCTCAGCAAAACAAAGCAGCGGCAAGGAAGGAGTCTCTGGTGGCTGCACCACCACCACCAGCAGCAGTGGCAGTGGCTGAAACACAGTCCCAGGCAGTCAGTTCCATCTCTCCCTTCCCCGCAGGGACGTGCGGTCATTGGAGGCAGGGGAGGCAGAGCCTCCCCTCTCATCATGAAATAATAATATATAAAATAATAATATCCACGAGGGAGTTTCATATATATAAGAGGAAGAGGAGCTCAGGCGGGCGAAAGGAAGCGCTTTAGTCAGTGGGGTGTGGGGGAGAGGAGGGGAGAATGCCTGAGCATTCTCTCCTCTCCCCCACACCCCGCTGACTAAAGCGCTTCCTTTTGCCCGCCTGAGCTCTTCCGCGGACGAAAGAAAGCGCTTTAGTCAGTGAGGTGTCGGGGGAGAGGAGGAGAGATTCTATCCTCTCCCCTGACACCTCACTGACTAAAGCACTTTCTTTCACCCGCGGAAGAGCTCAGGCGGGCGAAAGAAAGCGCTTTAGTCAGTGGGGTGTCGGGGGAGAGGAGGAGAGATTCTATCCTCTCCCCTGACACCCCACTGACTAAAGCGCTTTCTTTCGCCCGTGGCACAGCTCAGGCTGGTGGACGCTCAGAGCCCCTGGAGCCCGTGCTCCCTCACAGCTCCTGTCGTCCCATCTGGCAGGCGCCACCCGCCCGGGAAGCAGCTGAGCTGGGAAGTTTGGCAGTTTGGCTTCCAGAGTGGGCGGTGCGGGCGCCAGTGGGCTCCTCTGGGCTCCCTCCTTCCCAAAGCGCGTCCCTGTTTTTGCGGAAAGGAAAAGAATGGAGAAGAAACGGGGAAGCTTCGGGTGGGAAATGAGGCCATGGAAGAGCGTTTTGCCCTTTGCTGGTGAACATGGATCGGTCTTGCGCCCATCCTGGAGAGATCCCACCCTGGGCTGGCTTTCAGAGACGTGAAAGGCTCTTTCCTCAGGTGGGCATCTTTTCCAATGAAATAGATTGAGACAGGAAGATCATTTTATTACATTTGAACGTTTTGACTAAAACGGATTCTCTCATTCAAGGAGGGAACCCAAAGACCATCTTTCTGTCCCTTTTATCAAAGAAAATGCCATTGGACAGGGCAAAAATAACTCCTCCTTTGCCCTGGAAATCAGCTACATGGAATTAAACAATATAATCCAACTTCTCTGTGTGTGTGTGTGTGTGTTTGAGAGGGGAGAGGGGGGAGAGAGGGAGGAAGGAGGGGAAGGTAAAAGAAAAAGAAAAAGAAGGAAGAAAACTTATTTAAATAAGTTTAAAGCTGTTGCTTTAAATTGGAACTGAGCATGCCTGGCTGTGGAATTCTGGGAGTTGAAGTCCACAAGTCTAAAAAAATTGCTGCCTCACTAGCCATAAACTTCACTGCACGTCACTGCTTCCCCGAGCATGTCCCATTGCTTCTGGCACCACTTTTGGTGAATCCAGCTCGGCAGCAGGACTCTTGCCATCATTGAGAGCATCGCTAGCAGCCACTTCTTGCCATCACTGCTAGGCCAGATTTAGCAAAAGTGGTGGCAGCAACAACGGACATGCTCAGGGAAGGGAGAGACAGAACTGATAGCCTGGGACTGTGTTTCAACCACCACCACCACTGCTTCTGCTGCTTCTGCAGCCACCAGAGACTCCTTCCTCGCAGCCACTTTGTTTCTGGCCAAGAAGCGGGGAAAAAAAAGCAGCTCCACTCTCCCCTCTCACTTTCCTCAGCCTATACGCTATTCAGGGGGAGGGGGGAAGTGCCGCTCGGCTCTCCAGGAGGACAACTGTGCATCCTCCATGGGTGGGAGGTTGAAGGGGTGACTGCAGGTGAATAGCGGCAAGGGGTTTTAGCAGAGCGAGAGAAAGACGTCAAAGTCAGTAGAGGTGGTGTGTGGCTGGTGTGCTCTTCCGACTTTCCCCGGGTGCAAAATGCTTTAAAAAACAAAGTTTTAGGTTTTGGGGGGATTTGTAAAGGATTAGGAGTGCAAGGGTCTTGTAACTTGATAGTTTTAAGTCTTGCACACTTCAAAAGCCAGAGTTCCTGAGTCAACATGACTGGAGGAGGAATTCTGGGAGTTGAAGTCCACAAGTCTTACAACGGTCAAATTTGAACACACCTGTGTTTTCTTTTTGTAAAGGTTTTGGGTGCAAGGGTCTTGCAACTTGATAGCTTTAAGACCTCTGCACTTCAAATGCCAGAGTTTCTGAGCCAACATGACTGGAGGAGGAATTCTGAGAGTTGAATTCCACAAATCTTAAAGCTGTCAAGTTTGGGGTTTTTTGTAAAAGGTTGGGGTGCAAGTGTCTTGTAATTTGACAGCTTTAAGACTTGCATACCTCAAATGCCAGAGTTTCTGAGCCAACATTTTGGTTGCTAAGCAAGAGCATTGTTAAGTGAGTTTTACCACATTTTACAGGTTGGCCACGCACACCAAGTCACATGACCACCAATCCATGCCCACAAAACAGGCCACATCCACAGAATAGATAGTAAACATTTTTGAAACCCACCCCTGCCCCAAAGAGGTTTAGACCTTCATTTTATTCTCATTGGAATGGAACATGATAGCTATTTTCAATAGCTATTTTAATCTGTAGGCATTTTATTTAACTATTGACTTCTAGTCCTATGGAAAACAAAATGATAAATATGTAAATATTTGCAAATGGACTGAATTCTGCTGAATGTCAGCAGTTCGACTCTCACCTACTCATGGTTGACTCAGCTGTCCAGCCTTCTGAGGTCAGTAAAATGAGGACCCAGATTATTGTGGGTAATATGCTGACACTGTAAATTGCTTAGAGAAGGCTGTGAAGCACTGTGAAGTGGTATATAAGTCTAAGTGCTTTTGCTGTTGCTACTTGTAAATCACTCTTTGTTTTTGTTTTTCATTCTCTTTTTACTTGCCCATGCTTTTAACTAATCTGTTAAAATAGAAGATGGAAGAGGAAAAGGAAAAGATAGAAGCAGCTGTGTATTTTAATCTTAATAAGGACAAAATTGCAACAAACATATTGAATCATGCAACATCTTGAACTAATCTTGAACTTTCAAGAAGTATGCTACTCTTTAGGGTATGAAGTATGCTACTCTTTAGGGTAATAAAGTAAATAGCATACTCTTATACCTGACATCTATATTATTTATCAAGTCATTTCAGCTGTTGATTTAGAATTTTGCAATGTTTCAAATGAGGAAATTTAATAAATACACTTGAAGTAATATGTGTGTTAAGGGGGTATCTCCGTTTGGAGACAGAGAGTAGTGCAGCAGAATGTGCAGCCGGAGAGAAAAATGTTGCTAGTAGAAACACACGAATAGAGTCACAGACAAGTCGCAGTTCACGTTCCAGTCATCAAGTCATCAATCACAGGACAAGCAGAGAGAGAATCAGAGAGAGAATGAGCTCTCCTGACTTCCTCTTATAGCAAAGCTAATTACATCTGTTAGGTACATCCTCTCATTTAAAGTAACAGCGACCATTTGTTATGGTAGATAGATATATATTGCCTGCCCAACACTAGGAATATACTCCCAACATTCTCCCCTTTGGGTAGCCAATATATATTTACAATTTCAAGCCATAAAATTCACAACTTTCTTTGTGTTTAATAGCACCCTGAACCTTTGTGAAATGGTTGGCTATATTGTCTTCTGACATACATATGTTAACTCCACTAGCTTATTTTTAATACTCTCCTGTACATTTAAATAGCTCAAATCCCTATGCTTCGTTCTAGTTTTAACTGCCAAATTAGTAGCCATTTGGATAGCTGCCTGATTGTCCTCGTACACAGTAATAGAATCATTTACTTCTATTCTTAGATCAATCAATAACTGTTTGTAACATATTAAATCAGTACATAGTAGTGATAGACAAGAAAATTCTGCTTCCATGGTAGACAGACTCAGATGTTTCTGCCTAATAGATCTCCATCCAACCAATGCCTTACCCAAAAATACAGCTATTCCAGATGTTGACTTTCTTGTGTCTATATCTATAGCAAAGCTCGCATCAGCATATGTGGTCAGCTTTAGCTCCTCATTAGGTACAAGGTATAATGCATAGTGCATCGTTTTCTTCAAATACCTTAAAATCCTTTTTACAGCCTGCCAATGCCTCTCAGTTGGGTCTGAATTATACCTAGCTAATTGGTTTATGCTGTATGCAATATCAGGCCTTGACCAATTGCTTAAATATGACAGACTTCCGATTAGTGATTGCTACAAACCCTTATCAAACATAGCACTTTGATCATTGCTATTGTTGAACTCCTGACTCATAGGAGTCTTTGACGGTTTACATAGTTCCATTTTGAACTGTTTCAGTAAATTGTTTATCTTATCCGTCTGTGATATTTTAAACCCTCCCCTGGTTTTATCAATCCTTAATCCTAAATATTGATGTATTTCACCCAAATCTTTTATATTGAAATGTTTCTTCAACTGTTCCATTATATGAATAGCCTCTTGTTCTGTCTTAACAAGGCTATATCGTCTGTAAAAAAAAGAAGTAATGAAACATTTCCATCTCTTTCCATTCTAAACAGACATGGATCAGCTAAACCAGCTTTAAATCCAATACTGGTTAAAGTGTTTACTACACACTGGTTCCACTCATAACCAGACTGTTTTAAGCCATAAAGACTCTTCTTCAGAATCCAACATTCAGACTTGTCATTGTCTTTGATTCCTGCTGGTTTTTTCATGTAGATTGTGTGTTGTAACGGTGCATGTAGATAAGCTGTTTCTACATCCAAGTGTCTAATCAAGTACTTATTTTTTGCAGCCCAAACTAAAGCGGCTCCAAGTGTAGTGGATTTTAGATTAGGTGTGAACACTTCATCATAATCTGTGGCTGTTTGGTCAAAACCCTGAGCCACTAGTCTAGCCTTATATGTTATGGCTCCATCTATTCCAGTTTTTATTTTGTATATCCATTTACTCCCTATTGATATCTTACCTGGAGGTAAATCAGTATTTTCATATACTTGCATATTCTGCAAAGACTTAAGTTCTTTAGTCATTGCAGTTCTCCATTCCTTTTGATCTTCTGGAGGAAATGTGGTCAATTCATGATATGTTGCAGGAACTTTGTTAACCTGATAAGCCATAGTTGCCTGATACCTATCAGGTGGCTTAGTTACACATGTAGAACACCTTGGTAACTCAGGACTAATTACCGTACTTTCTATTTTCACTTGTTCCTGCTCTACTACTTCCTCTTGAGTAGACAACTCATTTTTAATATCCAATCCTGGTTTCTCATCATCTTCATGAGTGCTAGGCTTGGTTTCTATAACCACATCATTATTTAGTTCTAACCAATTCCATTCTATATGTTCCATAAATTTGGCATTTGCACTGCTAACGACCCTTCTTGATCCTCTTTGCCAAAATCTGTAGGATCTGTGATTAGAATTATAGCCTATAAAAATTAGCTGTTGGGCTCTTTTTTGTCCTTTATGTTTCAATTGCGAGGGAATATGAACCCAAGCTGGAGTTCCAAATATGTGTATGTAACTGAGGTCTGGTTTCTTACCATACTATCTGGTAAACGGTATTTCACCAATTGTGGTGTTAATCACGTTGTTTAAAATATGATTTCCACACATCATCACCTCACTCCATAATGATTCAGGCAATCCAGCATCAGCTAGCATAGTTCTAACCATAGATTGCAATGTCTGCCCTCTTCTCTCCACAAATGCATTATGCTGTGGACGATAGGGTGCAGAACGTTTATGTTGTATACCAGCCTTTTGCAACATAGTTGTAAAATTAGAGTTTGTGAATTCTGTACCATTATCAGTCACTACTATAATAATCTTATGGTTTGTTTTTCTCTCTACAAATTTAACCCAGTTAGTGAACCATTGAAATGTTTCTGTTTTGTTCTTTAACAGAAAACAAAAACCATATCTTGAATAATGGTCTAAAATATTTAGTATATAACAGGCTCCCCACAAACTAGGTTTCGTTGGCCCTATTAAGTCAGCAAATACCACTTCCAGTGGTTTATTGGTCTTAAACTCATTTAACCTATTAGCCGGTGTAGCTCTACTCTTCTGTTCATTACAAACATTACAATTTATATACTGGCTACATAGCTTTAACTTCACACCATCAACTAACTTCACTGTTTCTTGCAACATTTTGAAACTGATATGTTCCATTCGCCTATGCATTAAATGAATACACTCATTTTGGGGTTTAACATTCGAACACACAGCATTAACAACATTGGAATCATACATTACATATAATCCATCTTGTAGCTTAGCAGTAACCTTAATATTCCTTTTTTCAATAAAACAATTATCCCCTTTAAATGTTACAATGTAGCTATGATTAACCAAAAATTTAACCAAAAGCAAATTAAACTTAATGTTTGGTACATATAATATATGCAATGTTTCAAAAATACATGGACATTTAGCAATACCTTCCCCTGATACCTTTAGCCTCCAACCATTTGCTAAAGAAACATGTTGTTTACTTGTAACCAACTTTACAAAAAAAATTCTATCTTTAGTAATGCACATCGATGCCCCACTGTCGATAATCCACAAATTGTGGTTAAATGATGCATTATTATCTATAGTCACATTAATGTCATGTTTTCTAGATTGTAGAGGTTTCTGTAGTTTTGGCTTTTTGCAAAACCTGGCAACGTGACCCTTCTTACCACAATTATAACGACATTTTACAGTATATACATAATTAGGTAAATCACTACTCTCTGGCGTCTTCTGTCTTAATTCTTTTCTATCTTCTCTTCTTCTAGACTCTTCCAGCAGTCTTGAAGTAGTTGAGACCAATGTAATGTCCTGTTGAGATAGAACTTCAAAAGACGTACCCGCAGAGTCTCGAACATATAGTTTCTTTAAATTGTCCCAGCATTTAGCAGCAGACTGTTCACCTCGGATATGACTCAGTTGTTGGTCAGCCAGTGTGAGACCAATAATGCATAACACCCATTCATTCCTTCTCTGGAACTCTGCAATCTTCTTTGCATCATCATCATCATTGTTTGCATCCCAGGCAGTGACATCCGGTGGGGTCTGTACTAGGTCCCATAGCCCTTCACTACACAATAGTAAACTACATTTTGCAGACCAGGATACGTAGTTTGTGCCATCCAGCTGGGTGACCAACGATAAATTTGGAGTTTGGCCTTGTGCCATCTTCCCAGGTATATCTGACTAACTAAATATTTGCAAAACTATAACGTGTGTAGCAACTCCACTCTCTCAATGCTGCACTCTGGATACACAGGGTACACTGGGCCCATAACCAGTGTTATGGGGTATCTCCGTTTGGAGACAGAGAGTAGTGTAGCGGAATGTGCAGCCAGAGAGAAAAACGTTGCTAGTAGAAACACACGAATAGAATCACAGACAAGTCACAGTTCACGTTCCAGTCATCAAGTCATCAATCATAGGACAAGCAGAGAGAGAATCAGAGAGAGAATGAGCTCTCCTGACTTCCTCTTATAGCAAAGCTAATTACATCTGTTAGGTACATCCACTCATTTAAAGTAACAGCGACCATTTGTCATGGTAGATAGATATATATTGCCTGCCCAACACTAGGAGTATACGCCGAACAATATGTATTAAATTTAATGAAATTCATTATGGTTTTGTGATAAAATACCTACTTGCCAGTGATGGGTTGCTAACCAGATTACTACTCATTCACTTGTGCACAATGCTTTTGCGCATATGCAGAAGCATCCTGGTGGATGGGCAGAGCCACCTGCCACTGCCACTACCGGTTCAACTGAACGGGGCTGAACTGGCAGCAACCCACCTCTGCTACTTGCAGATACCTTTCAATTGCAAATGACAAGAACTTTTATATCATCATGTTCTCTCATGAAACAATTTCGTGCTGAAGTATATGAGAAGATAATAAGCACCACTTTTTAGTAAGAAAAAGAAAAAAAACAACTCCAAAACCTAGTCAAGAACTAAGATTTGCTGCAAGGAAGAACTGCCAAATTAGACCAAGACAAGAGAAACAATGTGAGCAAATAAATCTTGCTTTGTCAGATGCAACTTTTTAAAATGAACTTATGATAACTTTATATGTCACTAGATTTTGAATAAAACAATAGCAAAAACTTTAAGCTTTAGTCAGCAAGTCTGTCCCAACAGTGACGTGCAGTCAGGTGAGGCAAGTGAGGCACAGCCTCACCTCTCATCATGAAAAAAAAACATATGAGAGCTTGCTGTGAGGTTTTAGCGGGCTCAGCCTCTCAGGCGACAGCTGAGGCGAGACTGAGCTAGCTGCTGATGACACTGCTTAACTGTTAAAAAAAGGCTCAAAAAAGCATCCTGGCCAGACAAGAGGGACTGCAGAGAGGGTCTCCTCGAGTCTAGGACAGCGAGTCATTCAATGGGAAAGTTGCCTCTTGGAAGGAATAACCTGGCTTGGCTCCCGCTTCATCTCTCCTGCCTCTTCGCTTCTCCGTTCAGTCGTTGGGCGGCAGATCGAAAGCGGGAGCCAAGCCGGGTTATTCCTTCCAAGAGGCAACTTTCCCATTGAATGACTCGCTGTCCTAGACTCGAGGAGACCCTCTCTGCAGTCCCTCTCGTCTGGCCGGGATGCCAGCGAGTGTTGGACTGGAGGAAGGAGGGATACATTCTCTCTCTCTCTCTCTCAAATGGCAAATCCGAGCAGCCGCTGATGGGAGCCCATCATCACACACGTTCGGGCAGGGGGGGGGGTTCTGAAGGTGTGCAAGAAAGCCCCCCCCCCATTGCCCGAATGTATGTGACGGGCTCCCAGCAGCGGCTACTCGGATTTGCCATTTGTGTGTGTGTGTGTGTGTGAGAGAGAGAGAGAGAGAGAGAGAGTCTAGGACAGCGAGTCATTCAATGGGAAAGTTGCCTCTTGGAAGGAATAACCCGGCTTGGCTCTCGCTTTCGATCTGCCGCCCAACGACTGAACGGAGAAGCGAAGAGGAAGGAGAGACGAGGCAGGAGAGACGAAGTGGGAGCCAAGCCGGGTCATTCCTTCCAAGAGGCAACTTTCCCATCGAATGACTCGCTGTCCTAGACTCGAGGAGACCCTCTCTGCAGTCCCTCTCGTCTGGCCGGGATGCCAGCGAGAGTGTTGGACTGGAGGAAGGAGGGATACATTCTCTCTCTCTCTCTCTCAAATGGCAAATCCGAGCAGCCGCTGCTGGGAGCCCATCATCACACACGTTCAGGCAGGGGGGGGGTTCTGAAGGCGTGCAAGAAAGCCCCCCCCCATTGCCTGAATGTATGTGACGGGCTCCCAGCAGCGGCTACTCGGATTTGCCATTTGTGTGTGTGTGTGTGTGTGTGTGTGTGTGTGTGTGAGAGAGAGAGAGAGAGAGTCTAGGACAGCGAGTCATTCAATGGGAAAGTTGCCTCTTGGAAGGAATAACCCGGTTTGGCTCCCGCTTTTGATCTGCTGCCCAACGACTGAACGGAGAAGCGAAGAGGCAGGAGAGACGAGGCAGGAGAGACGAAGTGTGAGCCAAGCCGGGTCATTCCTTCCAAGAGGCAACTTTCCCATTGAATGACTCACTGCTCTAGACTGCGGAGACCCTCTCTGCAGTCCCTCTCGTCTGGCCAGACTAGAGGGACTGCAGAGAGGGTCGCCTCGAGTCTAGGGCAGTGAGTCATTCGATGGGAAAGTTCCCTCTTCCTCCGCCCAGCCCTCCTTTGCTTAGGCTTCTTTGTCAAGAAGCGGCTTTTGGGGCTAATGGGAGAGGGAGGGAGAGAGAGAGAGAGAGAGAGAGAGAGAGAGAGAGAGAGAGAGAATCCCGTCACATACGTTTGGGCAATGGGGGGGGGGCTTTCTTGCACGCCTTCAGAAAGCTTCTGAAGGCGGGCAAGAAAGCCCCCCCCCATTGCCCGAACGTATGTGACGGGATTCACTCTCTCTCTCTCTCTCTCTCTCACACACACACACACGCACACACAAACACAAAAATGGCAAATCCGAGTAGCTGCTGCTGGGAGCCCATCACATACATTTGGGCAATGGGGGGGGGCTTTCTTGCATACCTTCAGAAGCTTTCTGAAGGCGTGCAAGAAAGCCCCCCCCCCATTGCCCGAATGTATGTGACGGGATTCACTCTCTCTCTCTCTCCCATTCACTCTCTCTCTCTCTTTACTCTCCTCTCCCATTAGCCCCAAAAGCCGCTTCTTGACAAAGAAGCCTAAGCAAAGGAGGGCTGGGCGGAGGAAGAGGGAACTTTCCCATCGAATGACTCACTGCCCTAGACTCGAGGCGACCCTCTCTGCAGTCCCTCTAGTCTGCCCCCCCCCCCCCATTGCCCGAATGTATGTGACGGGCTCCCAACAGCGGCTGCTCGATTTGCCATTTGTGTGTGTGTGTGTGTGTGTATGTGAGAGAGAGAGTGAGTGTATCCCTCCTTCCTTCGCTGGCGAGAGTGAGGGACTGCAGAGAGGGTCACCAAACCAATTTCGAAATCATTCTTTATTCCAAATGCGCACAAAAAGCGTCCGCGATCGGTGGAAAAGAGCACTAGGTAGCTGGAACGCAAACACGCATCTACCCAGCTGTCTTTTCCAGCTTTTCGTGCGCATTTGGAATAAAGAATGATTTCGAAATTGGTTTGGCGAGGCGGGCGGAGTTGCGGTTCTCAATGGAAGCTGCGGGCAGCCGAGGCTCCGACAAGAGCGAGGTGCGCACGGCAGGGGCGGAAGGTAGCCCGCAGCTACCCCCTCCTCTCCTTCCTGTCGCTCTCGGCTGGAGCCAACCTCGCCGGCCCTTCCAGAGCCGGAGCGGGATGGAGCGAAGAAAAAGGGGTGGAAGCGCAAACAAGAGCTCGGGGCGACAAAGCGGACTTTTCCTTGTTGCACGCAAAATGCCGCTTTGGTGGGAAACCGCTCGCCGTTCTTGCGCGCCTCTCCAGCCACCGCCTTGGAAGTGAGTCGCGCGGATGGAGCTTTGGGGCTGAGGAGAGAGGCAGGGACGGAGGGAGTGGGGGGAGAGGAGCCGGCCCCCTCACCCCCCCCAGGCAATGGGGAAAGCTTTCCCGAAATGGGGGGGGGTATCGCGGGAAATAAAAAGGGCGCGCGCTGGGGGGGATGAAGGAGGCTTTGGCGCACCTTAGAGGTGGGTGGGAAAGCAACGAAAGGGGCAGCGAGGGCGGGCGGTGGCTGCAGGCGGCAAGGCTTGAGCGGGGTGAAAGCGCAGCCCTTTACGTTGCTTTCCCATTCACCCCGCTCAAGCCTTGCCCGAGGGAGCTGGGGATCGGGCTTTGGGTTGGTGGGAGACCTTGAAGGAGTGGGGGGGGGAAGGGACTGGCGCCGGTGGAGGAAGCAATGCTACGCGGATCAGTGCACTCCGCGGTCCTCTTAATGTTCACTCAGGAAGGCGGAGAATGGGACCACATGTGCTGCACACGTGGTCCCATTCCCCGCCTTCCTGATGACGTCACCAGCCTCCCCAGCCATAACCCTCACCGCACGTCACTGTGTCCCAAATACCATTAGGCAATATTATAGCTGAAAAACAGATTCCCAGCTCTATGTACATAAACTTTTAAGTCACCTTTAACTTTGCTGAGATTTCCATAATATTCTAGTAAAGTCCTGCAAATCAGGAAAGGAGACTACAAAGTTCTATAATGAATCATTTTTTCAATAGCAGTGATTTTCTCACGGCTATAATTAATAGGACAGACAAGCAACTTAGTTGGTTAAGGATTCAGAGGGGGAAAACTCTCTGCAATATTCACTATAGAATTAGTTAAATGCCAATAACATTAAATTAAAAAATAGACTAATGCATATCCTCCATTATCAGTCAGTCTTAAGGCTATAAAGCAGTTTATGTTTTGTCGTTTAAAAAACTGTAAGAATTTTAAAAATGTTATGCAACTGGTCAATTAATGATCACTTTGTCAGTGACCATTGAATTTGTGATAATGCTGAACAAGTGGTATATTGGTCCTCAAAGTTCCAACTGTCACAACATCCTGAGATCATGTGATCAGGATTTGCAAACTTTTCTGCTGACCACAAAAGCAAAGTGAATGGGAAAGCTGGCAGGAAGTCATAAGTTGTGGTCATGTAAGGTCCTCACTTAATGACCCATGGTGATTTGCTTATTCAGAAAAACCAGGAGTTTCCTCATTGCTCATTAGACATTCCCTTTTATGCATATTTTATTTTCAAGTTACAATACAGAATTTTCTCACTGAGAAGTAGTAACAGAACTTTTAATGGAGTGGAGTCAGGGCAACTGAATGGAGCTGAGTGTTTGCTGGCTGGCTGCCCTTCCTGATACCTAAACTGCCTGGATGCATTTCCTGACACCTAAACAAAGATCATAGCAGATATTTCTCTTAGCCCTCTGATAGAGAAACATTTATTACTACCAGTGACGTGCAGTGAGGTTTATGGCTGGTGAGGCACTGACACTGTGGTGGGTTTCAAATTTTCTTAGAACCTATTTTGTAGGTGTGGCTTGTTTTGTGGGAGTGGCTTGGCAGTCATGTGATCGGGTGGGAGTGGCCAACTTGATGTCACTCACCAGAAGATGTCATGGATTGGGTATGTTCTGAAGCTCACTTAACAACGCTCTTGCTTAGCAACCAAAATTTTGGGCTCAATTGTAGTCATAAGTCAAGGACTATCTCTGCCTTCCTCTGCATGGCAGCCTTGTCCTAGTAAACTCCTTATCCTTTCTGGCAATTTTCCTCTCTGTTAGAGGCACCAAAATAATCCATACAATGTAAGGTTTCCTGCTGCAGCAGGGGTTGGACTAGATGACATCTGAGTAGCCTTCTAGCCCTAAATTGCTGTGCTGTTTTTCTTTCTTTCTGCTAACAAAGAAACCTGCCTGAGGCTCATTCCACATGCCTGCCAGATAGAGATAATGAGATAATGACCCCAGAGAAAGTTTGGCTCCATTCACAAGCCTTTTAGAAATACAATGCTCATATTGCACAAACCCCAAAACTTCAAAAACATAACACCATATAACATATAACCATATAACCATATAACCAATTTGTTCTTTCATGCACCTTTTCAATTTAAAATTATTAAGACTTGTGGACTACAACTCCCAGAATTCCACAGCCAGGCATGCTCAGTTCCGATTTAAAGCGACAGCATTTGTTTTTCTTCTTTGTGAAAGAAATTTCCTTCCTTCTTTTTCTTTTTCTTCTCCCTTCCCCTCCTTTCTCCCTCTCTCCCTCTCTCCCCCCTCTCTCAAACACACACACACACACACACACACACACACACACACACACAGAAGTTGCATTGGACTATCTCTCCTACCCCCTTCCCTCTCTCACTCACTCTCTATCAAACACACACACACACACACACACACACACACACACGTTGGATTGGATATCTTTTCCAATGGCTTGAAAGCAGCTCCTCTGCCATCCCCCCATTCCCCCACTGCCTTCCCCAAGCACCTCCCCCATTGCAAATGCAGCCTGCTGTCTGGGTGGGAAATGCCTGGAACGCAATACAGCCCACCCATTCACCTCCTGCTGGCAGGCTGGGGTGAGCAGAAAGGCAGAGAAGCTGGAGGGGAACCGATCCGAGCCTTCCAAAAGAAAGAGGCTGGGAGAAAGTGTGTGTGCTACAGCATGGCTCTTTGCCTGGCTTCCTGCCTCCTCGTGTGGTCTCCTCAGTGCTCGCTTGTGCTCTCCCTCCTCAAGTGTAGTTTGATTGCAGGCGGAGCCACGTTGCCTTTTCAAACTTGTAATCAGTGAACCTGGGCTGGATTTTTATATAGTTTTATCCAGCTGTGTGTGTGTGGGGGGGAGAAATGGATGGGGGCCTGGGGAGGAAGTCACTACACTTGGGGAGGGAGAGCACCAATGAGCACTGAGGAGACCACAGGGGAGGCAGAAAGCCAGGCAAAGAGCCATGCTGTAGCACACACACTTTCCCCCAGCTCCAGAAGGATCCACTATGTAAAAATCCAGCCCAGCTTCACTGGTTACAGGTTTGAAAAGGCAACGTGGCTCCGCCTGCAATCAAACTTCACTTGGGGAGGGAGAGCACAAGTGAGTTAGGGTCCTTCCCTCCAGCCTTTGCCCAAAGCCCCGCACAGCACCAGGAGGATGAAGTTTGAATTCCTCCCCTTCCCCCTGACCTACAGGTACCTTTTCCAGCTGCTTTAGAGAGGACTTCAACTCTGCTCTTGCCTCGGGTCCTCTGAAGAAGCCCCGCCCTCACTTCCTACTCTTTGAGAAGCACCTTGCAAATGGGCTGCGGGGCAGGGCGTACTGGTATGGGGGCGTGGCCATGTCTCCATGGAACAGCTGTCACTTACTCTGCTGCTGCTGAGTCACAGGAAGAACGAGTGCCCTCTACTATGAGGCAGGAGAACTGTGTACCTCACCTAGTCTGACTTTTTAGGCTTTTAAGCCTCTGCTTAACTCTGCTTGTGCTGAGCAAACATAAAATGCCTAAAAAGTCAGACTAGGTGAGGCACGCAATTCTCCTGCCTCATAGTAGAGGGCGCTATTTTAGAGGCTTTTTTAAACAGTTAAGCAGAGTCATCCACGGTGAAGCAGCAGCTACCTAAGCCTCACCTCAGCTCTCACCTGAGAGGCTGAGCTCACTGCAGCCTCACTACAAGCTCTCGACTGACTAGTTGAATGGTAAATGTGAAAATTCCCCAATTTTAATACCAAATAATGTAAAACTGATGAAGGTAAATGGAAAATAACTTTATGGTACAGATCAGTACATAAATACAAGCATTTAATTTATTTTTTCCTTTTACATTTTTTTCCCTTTCATGATGAGAGGTGAAGCTGTGTCTCACTTGCCTCACCTGATCGCATGTCACTGATTGCTACTTAGGATTGAACTCTCAACCTTCGGAGTGGGAAGAAAGCATCTTCAACTCTAGGCCACAGCATCACTCTGAGTTATTTGAAATAAATAATTTTTGGGGCTAAATCTCTCTCAATTAGACTAGGAATTCTGTGTCTCAAAACAATGCAATAAAAGAAGTGGAGTAACTCAGGAATGAGTGCCATAAATAAGTATCATATATTAGATTGATTGTCATCTGTAAAAATAAAGGGATTAGTTTTCCATTTTAAGTATTTTCTTTTTTTAATAAATAATTTTTTTATTTTCAAAACAAACACATAATTTTTTTTTGCAATCTGTAGAAAGTGTATCAGTTGGTTACAAAAGGCTTTCGTGCATCTCTTCCACAGTCATCAAACATAATTCATATTAACTCAAGTATTTTAACTCAAATATTTATACATATTTCCATCATCATACCTCCATTTACATTTGACTATAATTGTTTAAATGTCCTTCATCATAAAATATACCAAGATTTAATACATAACCACATACTGGCATTTCATTAACTATTTCTAAGATCCTCCAATAGCACTGAATCTTTATGTCCTATTCTAGTTAAACATTCATAATATTCAATAACAACATTTTCTAATCCTTCTTTTCAAATCATTATTTTCAATTTACACCCAATTTCCTTATGTTGTACCCATGCCTATATATACCTTATTATCATTATCCCTCCTTTATTTAACTATATCCTGTATCATAACATTTTCCCCCTAATAATATTAGTTTTTATATAAAATCCAAGAGGGTTTCTGATCTTCCTTTCATGGATACCACTCAATATTCCTATCCCATTATTGCTTATCATGACACTACACATTGTATACATTATTACCATTATCAATTATTTGTTTAACTATATCTATTATCACTAAATTTCACTAAGTTTAGCTATTTTTAAGTTATACTCTTCCATCTATCAACCTGTATCTTTCCAGTAACAAAACAGTCTCATATCTTCTGCTGTTTGTGGTATCAGTCCTCTTATCTTCTCTTTAATCAACTTTTTTTTTATTAAAGGTTTTGACAAATTTTACAAATATTACCCCTTCCCCTTTCCACCCTCTGACCCTCCCTCCCCACAACCTCCCAGAACAAAATACAGGGTATAAACATTTAACAATCAAATGCTAACATAAGCTAACTGATTTTGACATCCTACCTCCTCTTGTGCTTTAATTCCCCTTTTGTTAAGCTAACTTTAGGTAAATTGTAACATTCTTTGTGCCTTCACTCATAAGCTAACTGAAATTTCCTAGTCTGATATTTATTTTGAATATAGTCAATCCATCTTCTCCATTCCAACTTATATTTCTCATCTGAATGGTCCTTCAAATATGCTGTAATTTTGGCCTTCTCTGCTAGATTTACTACTTTTATCATCCATTCTTGAATAGTAGGCAATTCTTCCCTCTTCCAGTACTGCGCCACCAACAATCTTGCTGCTGTTGTTAAGTTCAAAATCAAATTAGTCTCTATAACTGTACAGTCTGTAATTATACCTAACAAAAACAGCTGGGGGGTGAACTTTATCTTTTTTTAAAATATATTTTGAATAACCCACCATATTTTTATCCAAAATGCTTTGACTTTTTTGCAAGTCCACCATATATGGTAATATGTCGCATCAGCACAATCACATCTCCAACTTTTAGGTTGTAAATTCGGATACATACAAGATAATTTTTTGGGATCAAAATGCCATCTATACAGCATCTTATAAAAATTCTCTCTCAAATTCTGAGCTTGTGTAAATTTTACATTTCTTACCCAAAACTTTTCCCATGTTTCCATCATTATTGGCTCTTCGAAATTTTGTGCCCATTTTATCATACAGTCTTTAACTAACTGTTTCAGAATTTATTTCTATCAGTATATTATACAATCTTTTTATATGCATTTGACTCTGGTCCCTAATTTGTTTTACCAAACTATCCTCATTTTGCGTGATACCAATTGTCTGATCTTTTTTCCATCTAACTTGTAACTGTCCATACTGAAAGCAGGTTTGAGTTACCCTTTCCTCTCAATGCGTTCAAAGGCTTTAACTGTAGTACACCTCTCTATATATTAAGAAGTTCTCTATATGTAATTACATCCTGTTTTTCTTCTATACTTATATTCTCTATCACGTGTCTGGGTACTACCCACATAGGTATCTTATCATTTAACCTATATTGGTATTTTTTCCAGACACGCAATAGGGCATTCCTTAATATATGGCTTTAAAAAATCTTATCCACCTTCTTATCATATATTAAGAAGCGTGCCAACCATATACCAAATCATATCCCTCAATATTCAATATTCTATCCTCTGTTAGATTAATCCAATCACTAATTGTTGATAAAACTACTGCTTCATAGTACAATTTTAAATTGGGCATTTTCAAACCTCCTCTTTCCCGTATATCTTGCATTATTTTAAGTTTTGGTTTCTTCCCTGCCCAGACAAAGTTATTAATACCTTTCTGCCATTCTTCCAAATTTACATCTTTTTAAAGTGTTGGTGTCATTTGAAAGAAAAATAGAAACTTAGGCAAAACATTCATTTTTACCACTGCTATCCTTCCCAACAATGACAATTGTTATTTTTTTTCATTTCTTCATCTCTAACTGTATTTTATGCCATAATGGTTCATAATTATACTTATATAATTTCCCACTTGAGGTTGTAATGTAGACTCCTAAATATTTGACCTTTTCTACTATCTCGCATCCTGTTACTCTTTCTAGTTCTTCTTTTTGATTTGTGGTCATATTTTTAACTATCATCTTTGTTTTTCCTAGATTTCTTTTGAACCCAGATACTTGACCATATTGATTAATTATGTTCATTAGACCTATAGCTGATTTCCCCGGTTGGGTTAAAGTTACAACCAAGTCATCCGCAAATGCTCATACTCTATATTCATAATGCCTAATCTTAATTCCCTGTAGCTCATCTGACCCACGTATTCTATTCAACAATAACTCCAAGGTTAAGATAAACAATAATGGAGACAGGGGACACCCCTGTCTTGTTCCTTTTTCAATTTTGAAGGATTCTGTTAAACTACCATTAACTATAATTTGTGCTGTCTGTTTCTGGTATATTGCCTTGATAAATTGTGTGAAATACTCTCCAAAATACATCTTTTGTATTATTTTTATTAAAAATTGCCAATTCACTCAGTCAAATGCTTTCTCTGTGTCTAAAAATAAAAACGCTGCGGGGACTTGGTTGTTCTTCCCCAAATATTCCAATATATTAACAATTTGTTTTACATTACTTTTCATTTGTCTCCCCTGTATAAAACCAGATTGATCATTATGAATCGTTTGTTGTATAATTGACATCAACCTATTTGCTAATATTTTAGCAAAGATTTTATAATCTGTATTAAGTAATGAAATAGGTCTATAGTTTTTTGGCTGAGTGTGGTCCTGATCTTCTTTTGGAATCAGGGAAATAAAGGCTGTTCTCCAAGATGACGGTACCTTTCCTTCCATTTGAATTTTATTAAATAATTCCTTAAGAGGATCTACCATTTCTAATTGTAACTTTTTGTAATAAACTGCTGTCAATCCATCTGTACCTGGGGTCTTCCCAATTTTTAATTGCTTAATTGCCAGGAGAATTTCCTCCGTGGTTACAAGTTGATTCAGTCTTTCCCTTTGTTCATCTGTAACTATAGGTATTTTCTCTTTCTCCAGATATCTATCTATATCTAAACCTTAACCTTTATCACCACCATACAATCTAGTATAATATTCTGAGAAGGCCTTTTTAATCATATCCTGTTGATAAACTTCTTTACCTTTGTATTCTACTTCCTCTATAGTACGTGATTTTTGTTTTTTCCTTAACATGTATGCTAGCCCTCTACCTGGTTTATTTGCATTACAAAAACTATTATGTTTAGCGTATATCAGATTAGTGGCTACTTGGTCTGACATCAACATATTGAACTGTCCTCACAGTAAAGTAATTGCTTCTCTTATCTTCTTATCGTCTGGATTAGATATTAACGCCTGCTCCCTCTTTTTTATTTCTTCTTCTAATTCCCTTCGTTTTTTCCCCCTGTCTATGCCTATATAAATTATTCAAATTTATTAAGACACCTCTCATGTAATCTTTGCTTGCATCCCAAACCATTTCCATCGATGTCCCCTTATGCATGTTAAAAGCAAAATATTCTTTCAATAGTTTTTTACATTCTATAACATTTCTCTCATATCTAAATAAATTTTCATTTAACATCTAAGACGTCCTAGATCCCTCCCTATATTCCAATTCCGTCCAAACCGGATTATGATCTGTTAGAGTACTCGGGCATATCTTCGTCTTCTTCACCCTAGAAAGTAAATCATTTGTAATTAGTATGAAGTCAATTCTAGAAAAGGATTGATGCCTATCGGAGAAAAATGTAAAATCCCGTTCTTTAACATTCCGTTCTCTCTAAATGTCTCTCAGTTCCATATCATCCATCAACTCAAAAAAGGATTTAGGGAGTCTTGTTTGTGTTTGACTATTTTGCAGTAGTTTCTTCTTGTCTTTGATGGTGTCCAGTACTCTGTTCCAATCATCCAATAGTCAATAGTATACACAATCTATAATCCCATTGTATTAATTTAGTATGAAGCAACTTGTAAAAATTTTCTTGTTGTTGATTGGGAGCATATACTCCTTTTAAGAGTGTTTTCTTTCCTTCTATTCGTAGTTTGATTGCAATATATCTTCCTTGAGGATCTGCTTCAATTAATTCAGCCTTTAAATATTTTCTTATGTATATAACTATACCATTTTTCTTCTCTGGAGCAGATGCCACAAAGTATGGTCCCAATCTTGCGTTCATCAAGTATTTCTGATCCTGTGTTCTAATATGTGTTTCTTGCAAACAAATTACATCATTTTTAAATTGTTTTACATAGTGAAATATTTTTTTCCTTTTTTGTGGTGAATTTAAACCATTAACGTTCCAGGTTAGAAATTTAATTGTCATCTTCAGCTCACTGAAGCTTTCTAAGAGCTGCCTGGAAATCTTGCTGGGATTTCACCTTCAGTCCTGCTCCCCACACAGCTTCTGTGTTCATATTTGTAATTTCTTGGATTATTGTCTGGGCTTGCTGCATCTCTAACTCTTGCTCTTTGTGTTTAGTGGCCACTCGAGTGTGTCTTTGCTTCATAATTTCTTCTATCTCCTCAGGTAAGTCCAGATCTTGAGCAGCTCCCTCTTGTACCTCAATATCTTGTTGTCTGTTCTCGCCTGCTCCTTTTCTTCCTTTGGGTCCTGGGGATGGGGGGCATCCAGCCTTCAATACATTGCTATAAAAATCTCTTGCTTTCCAAACTGTGTTAAGACAATATCTTTGTCCTTGATAATTCACCACCAGTCCGACTGGGGCCTCCAATCTAAATTGAATCTAGCGACTTTTAAGTTCATCCACTAAAAATGCATAATCCTTTCTGGATCTCAACATTTTTGGGGGGATTTCCTTCAATACTACCACGTCTTGTCCTGCCACTAGTAACTTATTTTTGTAAGTTGGTTGCAGTATTTCATTCCTAGTTTTCCTGGTGCCAAAATAAATTACAATATCTCTTGGTAGTTGTCTCTGCCTGGCAATCCATGTATTAACACCGTAAATTTTATCGATCTGCCAGGCACACTCCACTTTTGGTTCACCAGTTAATTGAGCAAAAGCTTCGGCAAAAATATCTCACAGATCTTCCTGGTTATGTTCTTTCAAACCTCTTATTCTTAAAACAAATTCCATTGTTCTATATTGTATCATTGTAACTTCTGCCTCTGATTTATCAATTTTACTTTGTGCCTCCTCAACTTTATTCTCCAACTTGATGTTAGACTGATTAATTTCTTCCACCTTTTCATCCAGAGATGTTACATAACCAAGTAAACCCTTAAATGCATCTACAATGTCCTCCCTAATCTGTTGATTATGGGTTTGGATTAAATCCTTAATTCCAGACATTTCTTCAGACACGTCTTTAAAAGCATTTGAAATCCTTTTCTGCAAGACAATGGCTTGGTACTTTAATCCATTTTGGAGAGCCTCAAGTGTCAGAGTTTGTTTCTACTGGGGGTAATAAAGATTGTAATCTCTGTCTCTGGGCTGGGGAATTTCCAGCGCTCTTAGAAGTGCTTGGTTTTGCTTGCTTTGAAGCCATTTCGAAATATTCAAACAAACTTTTCCGTGGCCAGTTTATTAAGTCCAAAAAGTCCACCTATTCCCCCACGTTTGTTAGCCAATACTGTTTTCTTTGATCTTAAACTTTTGAGTCTTTTAACATTGTTAAAAGGCAGTTAACAAATGCTGCCCCTTTTAAATTTCACTTTAGACACACCCTTTATTATTCAATCACCATCTTTAAGTCCTTTTGTCTTCACAGAGGGAAGTATATCACTCCGGAATTAAGGTTTGTACTTACAATTATCTTCACTCCTGTTTTGCTCTGCCTGCGTATCTTTCAAATATAAATCTAAGCATTGGCAGCAAGGGTGGTCGTGACATTTCGTTTCTGCAAAAGCAGAAGCATCCCGGATGAGGAGCTATGTCAGGCTTCTGGAGAGCTCTAACTCTTCGTACCCCAGGTTCACTCCTGGGGGTCCTGGGGAGCTGTGCCCTCACCCGTCTGCTCACCCCCCTTTTCCCGAGGGGGGAGTTTTCAAACTGCTAGACAGCTGATTTACGCTGTTCTAGCAGTTTATTACTCAATCTTGGGGCTGGCGTTCCCTAGGGAGCGTCTTCTAACGCCGACGGTGCCACCGGATCTTTAATGAACATTTTATGGACTCCTCTTAGCAACTCTTTGCTTATAAAATCTCTCATGTAATTTTGATGCCCTTCTTCTGTTTCCTTAATCAGCTTATCTTTGATTGTCGGTGGTGTTATCAAAACTATTGCTAATAAAATTTCTCTCTTTAGATCCATAAATTCTTTTATTTTTTCTTCTTCTGTATCTTGCCATCTGAAGTAAGTTTCCCCTCCATTTAATTCCTCTTTCAATATTCCACTCTTTCCAGTTTCAGAGACAAACCAATCACCATAAATATCAGGAGTTTTAGTTTCTTTATATTCATTTTCCTTTGTTTTTTTGAATTTTAACTGCCACTTTATCCATTTGATAAGCCTCTTTAACTTCTCCCTCATATTTTGCTGTTAATTGTACTAAATCATCCAACTTCTTCTCAATCCTCTCATGTGTATTTGATAATTTCTGTATTTCTGAGAATATCTTTTGCAGACTTAAAGCCTCTTTCTCCTGTTGAGATTGCGTCATTGTTTTCAACTAATAAATACTACTATTTTAGCTTAGAAGGTTTTAGCAAAGGTTAGACTTCAATTCACAATAATCATTTCAGCTTCACCTCTCTCTGGTTAGAAGTACCTCAAAGGAACATCTGTGTGCTTTTCTTCTTATCGCTCTCTGTAAACAAGCAGTAAGACCTTGAAGTGCCGAGCTGAGATAATCAGTGAGAGAAAGTAAAGTGTTTCATTTCCAAAACACAAAGTTTCTAGCTTCTGAAGTAGCAGTGCTGTTGTTACAATGTTGCAAAGTTTTTTAAATGTCTTTTTTGTGTTTCAAATTGAAAAGAAAGTCCAATTCTTAAATGAGTTAGAAAAACACCCACAGTAATGAAAGAGGAGGATTTTGAACCATAGGTTACAGAGTAATGAAAAAAAAGGAAAATAGAAGAAGAAGGCTTAGTCCATTCGTTTTATAGGTCTTACATAAATTTCGTCCCTGAAGATAACATTCAAAAGAAAAAAGAAAACCCCCTGTCAAAAACCATTCCAAATTTAATTCCGCTGCTTATTTCTTCTATTCTCCAATTTGAATTTACTTTAAGTTTTTTATAGGCAGTCACTCTTAAAACAGTAAAATTTTCTCACCAGCTGGAAACTTTCTCTTTCTATATCCTTTCATTTTGGAGTTGCCCCAACTTTGTCAGCCTCTGGCTGGATTTTTTGTCACTGGCTTGAAGACTTTCTCTTGGATCAATCAGGGATTTTGCGATGTCCCTGAGATCAGCAAGATGTATTCTTCCTGTTCACTGTCTCTGGGGGACAGTTTAGGTCCATTTGGACCACCCAGTGGCAAAAGTGTCGACTGCGATCTCAGAGCATTGAGATCGCACGTCGTATCATCACAACTTTGACTCCTCCTCTCCCATTTTAAGTATTTTCAATGCAGCAAGGTTGTCCTCTTGGGGATCTTTCATATTTGCAGTGCTAGGCTGCCTTTCTGATTTGTTTAACATCTGAGGCTTAGGCTAAATTGTGAAAAGAAACCTAGTTGTATATTGTTGTTTATTGCTCTCAAGGATGACCAAAGGGGTCTGATGCTAGTTTGCCTGCTCGTGGTGCACCCTGGATAGCACAGAAGTGTGAACCAAATGACTAGCTACAATTGGCAGCCAGACTACATTGAAGAATTGGCAATTAACAAGAGTTGGAAGTCAGACATCTTTGTAGAACTCCTGGCTCTCTAAATACATGGCAATGGATAAACAAAAAGGGCTGTTTTTTTGTCTTGAGCCACATTGTACCACCAGCTTTATGAAGGCAGGAAGCCTTAGTGAAGGAGTGCAACAAAATTATGAGAAACCCACCTCTTCCTGTGCACGTTGATCTTCCTCTTCTATCAATTGGTAGACTTAAATTCAGGAAGCCCTCTATGGCACTCACTCAACAGCTGTGTAACAACTTTCACATCAACACACAGTGGAAAGCCAAATGGGCTGCTGAATGCCAAGATGCAGGCAGTTACATAGATGATCCTATACAAAGGGTGCCAAGGTTTGACTTTCCTCACCAGCATTAGTCAATTCTGAACAGGATCCGTACCCAACATGGTGTCTGCCAGGACTCATTGTTTAAGTAGGTTCTTGTCTCTACCACTCAGTGTGACTGTGGTATTCCTGGACAAAATATCCATCACATTGTGTCTGAATGTCCATCAAGAGCTTACATCAGCCCAATGTCTGATTTTTTTCAACCAAGACCACCCTATCCTTGAATGGCTGGGTGGACTGAACATTAACATTTGAACTACTATAAGTCCATGTATTTGCCATACGCTAAATAAATAATAAATTCCTCCCAAGTTAACTATTATACATCCTTGATTCTATCTATTTTTAACTAGGCTATTTTGGGGAAACTGCCATCACATTGTAGGAAGTTATCACCCCAGCCCTCTCCCAGAAAAATGAAATATCCTAGCAAATATTGAAAAGGCAGAATATTACATTTCCCTGGATGTGAAAAGGGAGAAACATGTTTTAAAGACAGAGTAGCTCCCTGCAGCTTCCTGCCCACCCCCTTTGTCAAGATGCCCAAGCCAGTCCCTTTACATAATAAAGAGTTCTCCCCTTCAGCTCCAGGGTGATGGGATTAAGGCATGATTAGCCTTTACTCACTCCCCACATGGCATCTGAGAACTCAACCAAACCTGGATTCAAAACACATCCTAGAGAGTTGCCCCTGCATGGCCCATGGGAGTCCGACAACCAATCAGAAGACAAGCTCAAGATCAAAGGCCAGAGAGGGCATAAAACCAGGGACTTTCAGCATCTCAGCCCTTCTTCTCTTCTTCTCTACCTAACATAGAAGCATATGATCACCTTTTCTGTTCAGGACACAAGCCATGTGGTCCTGTCCACCATTAAACCATTTTTCCAAGCAGCTTCCATGTCTCCAGTGTCTTTTTCCCCACTTGGAGCTGAACCCAGAAGGACATTTCTTTCAACAACATATTGAATTTAGCATAATGTGAGGTTTGGATCAATATGTTAGGAAAATTTTGCTTCTAACAATTTTAAGCTTTAGTCTCTTCAAATACTGTTGTAGAACTTGGTTTATTTTATTTTCTTCTTTTCCCCTTCTCAGAAGATTCTTCAGAGCTTTATCAAGTTTCTTTTGTAAGTGTAATATAGAAGAAATATTCAGGTCATTTTTCTTGATTTATTGTTTGTATGTCTCTTTTAATTATTAAAAATCAGTCAGGGGTTTTTCTTTGGTTTTTTTAATCAAGCAGAACGTCTTGTTTCCAAGTAATTCTTGTAGCCTGTCATTTGTATTTTCAACTTTCAACTCAACCTCTGTCTGGGGAAGTAAAACCTGTTGCTGTTCCGTAACATTTTTAAAGACACAGTCTAATCATAAAGGGAAAGATCACTCATGACATAGATGATATTAAATTCTGATTCTATTTTCAAAATTACCCTTCACTATTTTCAGTGTCACAATATTTTGTGCCATTATGTAAGTTTTTAGTTATGTTTATGTGTTCTCCCTTAATTGAAATCTAGTGTCTAATGCTTAAAATCTTACTTTTTAAATGTTTTTTTAAACTCAAAGCAAAAACATTTTCCAATTGGAAAAATTCTTTATAATTAATTCCACAAACTATGAAATTTATCTTGACCCTTAACCTATTTGTAGTTTTTTAAAAATCAAAGATATATTCTACTTTTTACTGTTTATTTAAACAATTGTTTTAAGCTCTTAAGCTTAAAGTAGTTAATTTTCTTTCTTCAAGGATTGAAGGCAAATATACCCAGTGTTTTCAGATTTGTTGATCTAAAGATTTCTAATGATGGAAAAGTAATTAATAAACAGTTTCTAAGTATGATTAGAAAAGGAAAGTTATTGTTCTTTCAAGAGAGACAAGTGCAGTTTGAGCAACATGACTATTCCTTCATCTCTCAGTGCTCAGGAGAAATTATCTAGAGCAGGGCTGTCAAACTCATCACCTGTGGGCCAGATGTGTCATGCACTGGCCAATCCCACACCCAGTTTAGTGAAGGGGGAAAAAATCCCAATACATCAGGTGACACTGCCATGATGACACAAGTTTGACACCCCCAATGTAGAGAATTTGTGGGTGATGTTTGGTATTTTCCTTTGTCCAGAGAGGTTCAAAGATCTGGTTTACTTGCCAGTTTCTTTCTAATGACCAGTGGTGGGATTCAGCTGGTTCTCACAGTTCAGTAGAACCGGTAGCTAACTTTTGGTACAGTTTGGCGAACCAGCTGAATCCTGGCTTGCTTGAGAATCAGAGGCTGTGGCAGGGTGATGGCAGTTTCGGGACTCCTGAGCAGTTCCTCAAGCATCCTCAGGAGCCTCTTTGGCAACCCAAGATAGCCCCTCGGGGCACCAACACTACCTCAGGTACTGCATTCCGTCACTTCATTGGCATTCCCCCACCCCTGCATCCAGTTTCTGGTTTGATGGAAGAAATGGGGGCAGCTCAGTCTGGTCTCATCTCCAGGCTGATGAGGCTGGGCCACTGGGAACCATTTCCTGCTTGCCTCTTCCCTGTGAGGAGGTGAGCCTGGTGAGAAAAAGGTAATCCTTGTCCTCCTTAATGCACCATTGGAGGCTTGCCTTCTGCTCGCTTCCAATGTCTCTCAATGTCCTGTAAGTTACTTGCCACATTTCTCTGTTTCAAGGCATTTCGGAGCTGTGCAGTTATGTGGCAAAATATGAAGCCCAGGCAAAACACACAGCCTCCCTAATTTAACCCTGGCCGGGTGATTTTCGGTGTGCAATTTGCATGAAATTTGATTATTTCATCAGATAAGATCCAAATGTAAACTTCAGTGGTGGGATTAAATTTTTTTACTACCAGTTCTGTGGGCATGGCTAGGTGGGTGTGGATAGATGGGCATAGATAGATGACTATGTGACTGGGTGGGTGTGGCCAACTCAACATCATTTCTTTGCCCTAATTACTGTTTTAAGTATAAAAAAAAATATACGAAAAGGTAGTTTATTTTATGCATTTATTAAATAAGAATAAGAGGTGCACAAAGCTAGATTTTTTTACAAGAGTTTCACAATAGGAATGAAAAACTATACAAAACTACACAAGCGTTTGACAATATGAATTAAAAACTACCCAAGAGTTTGACAATATGAATAAAAGCTATTTATACAAAACTACCCAAGAGTTTGACAATATGAATTAAAAACTATTAAATAATACCTGACAAAAAATAAAACTTATGTTAGGTATCTCCAAATTGCTGTTTGATTGTTGTCCTCCTCACTTTTACTTTTCTTCAGTTTTATTTGAGCATCATCAGCTGTGTGATTTACTCGTAACCATTTTTTGACTACAGGAATAGGGTCCCAGTCCTTTAGAGGTAGGCCAATTAAACTAACACTCATTATGTTTGCTATATTGGAATCAGTCAGGCGATTTCTCTTTTCAGAACATATGATGTTCATTTTTGAAAAAAACCTTTCTGCTTCTGCTGAATTTACAGCAATTGTTCTAACAATATTTTTAGTTTTTTGAATACTGTCAGGAATTGCATATTTATTGGAATCTTTTAAAACATTTTCTACAAAATCCCGATAATTGTTAATATTAATTTCGTAATTAAAAATGTCACTAAATTAAAGCAATTGTTCTTCAGCTGCTTTATATGGAACTACTACTTCGCAATATTCAATACAATACAATAGTAGAGTTGGAAGGGACCTGGGAGGTCCAACCCCCTGCCTAGGCAAGAGACCCTGTACTGTTTCAGACAAATGGCTATCCAACATCTTCTTAAAGACTTCCAGTGTTGGGGCATTCACAACTTCTGGAGGCAAGCTGTACCACTGATTAATTGTTCTAACTGTCAGGAAATTTCTCCTCAGTTCTAAGTTGCTTCTCTCCTTGATTAGTTTCCACCCATTGCTTCTTGTTCTACCCTCAGGTGCCTTGGAGAATAGTATGACTCCCTCTTCTTTGTGGCAACCCCTGAGATATTGGAACACTGCTATCATGTCTCCCCTAGTCCTTCTTTCTATTAAACTAGACATAACCAGTTCCTGCGTGTTTTAGTCTCCAGTCCCCTAATCATCTTTGTTGCTCTTCTCTGCACTCTTTCTAGAGTCTCCACATCTTTTCTACATGGTGACCAAAACTGAACGCAGTATTCCAGGTGTGGCCTTACCAAGGCATTATAAAGTGGTATTAACATTTCACATGATCTTGATTCTATCCCTCTGTTGATGCAGCCTAGAACTGTGTTGGCTTTTTGGCAGCTGCTGCACACTGCTGGCTCATATTTAAATGGTTGTCCACTAGGACTCCAAGATCCCTTTGACAGTTATTACTGTTGAGCAAGGTACCACCTATACTGTACCTATGCATTTCGTTGTTGTTGCCAAATGTAGAACCTTACTCTTTTCACCATTGAATTTCATATTATTAGGTAGTGCCCAATGTTCAAGTTTGTCAAGATCCTTCTGTATCTTGAACCTATCTTCTGGAGTGTTGGCTATTCCTGCCAGCTTGGTGTTATCTGCAAATTTGATGAGTTCCCCATTTATTCCCTCATCCAAATCATTGATGAAGATGTTGAAGAGTACTGGGCCCAAAACAGAGCCTTGGGGTACTTCACTGCATACCTTCCTCCATGTAGATGCAGTTCCATTGAGCACTACTTGTTGAGTGCGGTGGGTCTGCCAGTTATGAATCCATTTGGTGGTGATGCTGCAGTGGTGGGTTTCTGCCGGCTTGGGAGAACCAGATGGTGAAAGTTACTGATCCGGTGAGAGGAGGTTTGACCGTTGGACCCGGAAGTAACTTCTGGAATGCCTGCCCCCACCCTGTCGCTCGGTCGCTCTCCCCGCCCTCCGCCCGCACTATCCTAGCCCAATTCGGTGTCAAGTCCAATACCTGGGAGTGGAGGTGGTGAACTGAGAAGCATGGAGAGGTCCAGCGGCACAATCCACCAGACAGCAGCGGCAAGCTCAGGAGTTTTCTCCTGGATACCCCTCTGTCCTCTGAGCTCCCAAAGTTCTTTTCGCAAC
The DNA here is from genome assembly GCF_964273705.1 of Natrix helvetica. Lineage (NCBI taxonomy): Eukaryota > Metazoa > Chordata > Lepidosauria > Squamata > Natricidae > Natrix > Natrix helvetica. Next base: position 65,706,674 of record NC_138550.1, read on the forward strand.
GTGTTCTTTCCCTGGCGTACGATAGCTTTCTACTGGATTCCCCTCTGTCTTGCCTCCTCCGATCTCCCAAGGTTCTTTCCCCAGCGTGCGATAGCTGTCTACTGGATTCCCCTCTGTCTTGCCTCCTCCAATCTCCCAAGGTTCTTTCCCCAGCATGTGATAGCTTTCTACTGGATTCCTCTTTGTCCTGCCTTCTCCGATCTTGCTAATTTCGGCCCTTAATCTTCCATGTTGTCTGTTTTTGGGAGGTTTTCCCCTCTCTTCCCCCCTCCCCTTCATAGGAGTCCCAAAAATTTTTGCCACATGGCTTGGGGTGGGTGGGTGTGGTCATGTGACTGAGTGTGCATGAGTGATGTCAAGTTGGCCTTCCCCTCCAGTCACATGACTGCCAAGCCACGCCCACAAAATAGGCCACACCCACAGAATAGGTTCTAAAAAATTTGAAACCCACCACTGTGATGCTGTCTAACCCACATTCTTCTACTTTATCTAGTAGTAGGTTATGGTCTATGTTATCAAATGCCTTACTGATGTCCAAGTAAACTATATTGACAGAATTCCTCTGGTCCACTAATTTCATCACTTTGTCAAAGAATGCAATAAGATTAGTCTGGCATGATCTGTTGTTGACAAACCAATGTTGGCTTTTGGCTATTACTTTGTTTGCTTCTAGGTGTTTGCTAATTCATTGCTTGATTATCTTTTCCAGAATCTTTCCTGGTATTGAGGTCAGGCTGATAAGTCTGTAGTTTCCTGGACCTGTTTTTCCCCTTTTTTGAAGATGGGAACAACATCAGCTCTTTTCCAGTCCTCTGGTAGTTCCCCGGTGCTCCAGTATATCCGAAAGATATATCTCAGTGGTTCTGAGATCTCGTCTGCCAGTTCCTTCAGAACCCTAGGGTGCAATCCATCTGATCCTGGTGATTTGAACTCATCTAGGGTAGGCAGGTGCTCACTTACCATTTTCTTCTCTATTTCAACTTGTGTTCCTAATCTGATTTTTGTGGTGCTGTTTTTGATAGGTTGGTCTATTTTATCCCTATGTGTAAAAACAGATGCAAAACATGAGTTAAATAGTTCTGCTTTCTCCCTGTTGCTTGTCACCTTCTTGCCACTTTCTCCCAGCAATGGACCAATTGTTTCCTTAACTTTTTTCTTGTTTTTAACATGTTGGAAGAAGCTTTTTTTTGTTAATTTTTACTTTTGTGGCAAGCCTTTCTTCATTGTGAGCCTTAGCTTTCCTCACTTCATCTTTACAGGCTCGGGCTATTTGCTGATATTCTGCCTTAGTTATGTCTCCCCTTTTCCACTTTTTATACTTATCTTTTTTGTCTTTCAATTTGTCAGAGAGTTCTTTATGCAGCCATGCTGGTTTCTTTTGGGAGCTGTTATTTTTCTTCTTCATTGATATTGTGCTAGCCTGGGCTTTTGTAACCTCATTTTTTCAAAATTTCCCAAATTTCTTGAGTTGTTTTCCCCTCGAGGATTCTCATCCATGGAATTTTTCCCAAGCTATCTCTAAGTTTATTGAAATTAGCTCTTTTAAACTCCAAGACTCTAGTTTCACTTTGTTCTACTATTTGTGTTTGCATAATGTTGAATTCCAATATTGCATAGTCACTTGCCCCCAGAGATCCTGTGTCTTCAACACCTTCTATCATTTCTTCCCTGTTAGTGAGAATTAAGTCCAATATGGCTGATCCCCTTGTTCCCTTCTCTACTTTTTGGGAAACAAAGTTATCTGCTAGGTTTGTTAGGAACCTGTTGGATCTTCCACTTGGTGCAGAATTTGTTTCCCAGTTGATGTCTACTATTGTGGTGTGCTTCCTACATACCTTAGTTAGCTGACTAGCAAAAAGTTCATCTACTTCCTCTGCTTGATTGGATGGCCTGTAGTATAGACTTATGGCAATGTCATTTCCCCCCAACCTTTAATATTGACCCAAATGCATTCAAGATAGTTCTCATCATTGTTGTGCTCTATTTCTGTAGAGGGGTAATTATTTCTTATATATAGTGCAACTCCCCCTCCTCTTTTATTTGGTCTATTTTTAAAAATAATTTAAATCCTTCTAGCTGTATGTTCCATTTGTCGGTTTCATCCCACCAAGTTTCTGTAATGGCAACAATATCATATCTGCCCTCTTTTGCTTGAATTTCTAATTCACCCTGTTTATTCGTCATACTCTGTGCATTGGTGTATAGACATTTGAGTCCATTTTGATTGACCCTGTGTTTACTGTCTACATAACATGTGCTATGCCTGACTGCCCCTATTTTCTTGCCACTTGTATGATTCATGCACATGATATGGCACTCACTATTAAATGCTTGGTTTTGCTTGACAGTGGGAGTGATAATCTTACCCACACAAACATCTGTGTTAAATGCACTGATAACCCTGTAAATTTTAGATTGCTGGGGACAGAAATGTTCTGTATCAATTAATTCTCTGTCCCCGCTGTTCAGTTTAAATGTTTATCCAGAAAATCTGTGAATTTAATGCCAAGTAACTCAGTCCCTTTCTTGGATGGGTGCAAACCATATCTTTTATATAGTTTTTAATTGGACCAGCTGCAGACATCATGACTAATAAAACCAAAGCCTTCTCTTTTACACCACTCCTTTAGCCACACATTAACTCTGCTACACACTGGCCCTTCCCTTTTGTTCCTTATATACTGGCAAAACCTCTGAAAAGATAAGCCTACAAACTATACTACAAAGTTCATACCCCAAGCTCTGGAAATCATTCTTCACAGAAAGTAATGTTAGGGTTCTAAATACCATGCAGAAATAAATCATTGTCCAAGGCAAAACATCCTTAAAGGTCCAATTTATTCCGCAGGCAATTTAGCACGGCTATGGAAAATTCCAACTCTGAATTTACATCCTGTGGGTTCACCCAGTTGAGAGTTCATGATCTATCCCCACACCCACAAATCCATCACATGTTCCAATCATATTCTTCCACGCTGGCATGTACACCCATCTTCTTCCGGCCAGGTGTTGATGTGCGAAGACAAAAGATGACCTTGGCTTCTACAAAAGAATGTCAACAATCCATTCTACGATCCTACTCCTTTCTATTCCCCCCTCCCAACTACTACACTATTGAAACAGCATAGAAAATTATAAGAAAGTATGGCAGGCCAAAGATCCTAAAAAGAATATAACTACAGGCCTGACAGGCGGCCTCTCCTCAAAAGAAAAACGTTTCCTGCAAAGAGAATAACATAAGAGTTAACATCACAAAATTAACCACCTCTTCTCCACCCAGGGGAACCCTTTGACTTCTTGGGAAACTTCCCATTGAATTGCTTTCCTAACTTCTCCACTTTTAGGTTCCCACTGTTCACCCAATTAGCTTCAGACCAAGGGTAACCCTTCCAATGCACTAAGTACTGTAAGCGACCCCTATTCAGCCTGAAATCTACAATTTTTTCCACCTCAGATTGTGTTTCCCCTTCTATCACTACCGGAGGAGATTGAGCTTGGGTGGATGCTCTTCTGTTAGACCCAATTATTGGTTTCAACAAGCTACAATGAAATTCTGGGTCAATTTCCCCTAGACTTCTGGGTAGACTGAGTTGAACTGTAACTGAGTTAACTATCTTCACTATTGGGAATGGCCCTAGAAATTTTGGACCCAATTCCTTGCTAAGCATTTCTAATCTTATGTATTTAGTAGACACAAAAACATTTCCCCCCACACGGTAGGGGTTTTGGAGCGAGCGATGTTGATCATCTTGCTTCTGGTAGGCTTCTGCCGCAACTGCTAGAGCCTTCTTCGTATTCTCCCATCCTTTCTTTAGCATGTCCCTCCATTCACTCAAAGACATGAAGGAAGGAGGTTCTCTAGGCAGCTCAGGCATGGCAACAACTTCCATGCCACTGGTAATCTGGAAACCCTCTAATCCTCTGCTGCTGTGGACCGCATCGTTGTACGCCACTTCGGCGAAGGGTAGCAAGTCCGACCAGTTGTCGTGCTGATAGTCCACAAAACACCTGATGTATTGTTCCACCACCGCATTGGCTCCCTCTGCTGCGCCGTTCATGCCGGGATGAATCTCTGAGCTCAGTTCTTGTGTGGACCCAATGGATCTCAGGACCTCTCTCCAGAACTTGGCTGTGAACTGGACTCCGCGGTCTGAAATGATCCTCTTGGGTACTCCGTGCAGGCGATAAATGTGTTTCAAAAACATTTTCGCTAATTCGTTTGCGGATGGCAATCCTGAGCAAGCAATGAAGTGTGCCTGCTTAGAAACCAAATCAATAACTGTCCAAATTACTTTATGCCCACTGCTGTCTGGGAGTTCCACGATGAAGTCCATTGCGACCTCTTCCCATGGCCGTTTAGGGCTCTCTGCTGCAGGTGCTGTAGGTTCTGGGCTCTTGGATTCAATCATCCATGGCTGGCCTTTTTCCTCCTCCGAGGCCTTCCCCTTGGTAGGACTCTTCGTCACCATAAGTTGGGGATCCTCTTCCAGAGGTCGTTTAGGCTTTTCCCCCTCCGAGGCCTCCCCCTTAGTTGGACTCTTTGTCACCTTAAGTTGGGGATCCTCCTCTGGAGATTGTCTGCCTTTTTCCTCTTCCGAGGCCTCCCCCTTAGTAGGACACTTCCTCACCTTAAGTTGGGGATCCTCTTCCAGAGGCTGTTGGCCCAGATGACTCTTCTGTGGTGGCATCTGGGACCATCTCTTTACCGCCGTGGTGGTTGGTGCGCACGTTTGTGGCATTGGGGCTGGAGCCAAGCACTCTGACGCTCTGTGGCCAAGTTGACAACAATGGTGGCATTTAATTGGCCCCCACGAGGAATGGAACCTAGTTACATCTCTAAACTTAGGAACCGGTTCATCACACTGCCTTGCTCTCCAACTTGCAGCTGCCCCCTTGGTAAACCCTTCTTCCATGGTGGAGATTGCTTCTCTGTAGGAAAGTGGAGTAAGAACCTTTTGGGGCATTGCAGATGCACCTTGTTCCGCTTCCCATCTTGCAAGGCCTGGCTTTGGTAATCCCTTCTTCCATGTTGGTGATTGCTACTCTGTAGGAAGGTGGGGTAAGAACCACTTGGGGCCTTGCAGGTGCACATTTTCCCGCCATCCACACTGCAGGCCTCTGTTTGGTAATCCCTTCTTCCATGGAGATTTCTTCTCTGTAGGAAGGTCTGGTAAGAACCTTTTTGGGCCTTGCAGGGGAGAGTGGAACCGGTGGGGAGGTCAATCCCTCGGTTGGCCACTGCCCAGCTTTCTGCCATGGTGCCATCTGCTGAGGGAGGGCAGGTGCCCACTGGCATCCCTCCCATCCATGACCTGGGGTTAAGACCCATCCCGGGGTTGCCTTCTTCACAGGTTGCAGCTCAACCAATGATGGCTGGCTAGGGGGTTTTACGTGCCAAGGACCCTCCTGCTGGCTTGGAGGAGTTATGGGCCAAGTAGGTGCCCTCTGCTGGCTTGGAGCATTTCCCCATGCTGATGGCAAAGGAGTTGGTAAGTAGCATCTCTTCCATCCAAGTCCTGGGAGGAAAGCCCAATTTACTGCCCAATTTGCTTCATTTACTGGTTGCAGCCCCATTTGTGGTGGCTTGCAAGTGACAGATGCTGGAAAAATCCCTTCTTCCTGCCTCCTTTGAAATTCCCATTTTGAAAGGGAATCTTTCTCCCAGCTAGTTGCAGGGTGATAAGCCATTTCATTTATTGCCGTCTGGAAGGAGCCCAAACCTCTGTTCTAGGTTTTTTTTTCCAAGCCTTGCTTCCAAGCTGGGGGGAAGGAGGGAGAGCATGCACTCACATTTTGCTGAAGAAGTACGTCTGCGACCTTCCTTCGTCTTGTCTTGTCTCCTCCTGCATTCCTCCTGATGCAATTAAACTGGAAGCAGCATTCCATTGCCTTTGAAGTTCCGCACTCAGCTTCTTATCACCAAAAGCTTCTCATTTATTCTTCTCTGATATTTACTCTGTCCCGGTCAGCATTGGGAATGCCGAGACCCCATCACCAGATCTTCCATCACCAGCCCTTCGCCCTTGAGAGGGGGAGGGTGCTAGTGAATTATTTTGAAGTAGAGAGTTGGAATAATGTTAGGGTTCTAAATACCATGCAGAAATAAATCATTGTCCAAGGCAACACATCCTTAAAGGTGCAATTTATTCCGCAGGCATGTTAGCACGGCTATGGAAAATTCCAACTCTGAATTACATCCTGTAAATCCACCCAGTTGAAAGTTCATGATTTATCCCCACACCCACAAATCCATCACATGTTCCAATCATATTCTTCCACGCTGGCATGTACACCCATCTTCTTCCGGCCAGGTGTCGAGATGCGAAGACAAAAGATGACCTTGGCTTCTACAAAAGAATGTCAACAATCCATTCTACAATCCTACTCCTTTCTATTCCCCCCTCCCAACTACTACACTATTGAAACAGCATAGAAAATTATAAGAAAGTGTGGCAGGCCAAAGATCCTAAAAAGAACATAACTACAGGCCTGACAATGGAGTTAAAGGGCCCCTACCTGCTCCTCTTTTTCTCTTGCTTCCAACTTCCAGCCAGCAGCTCCAATCATCAGCCACAGGAAGGTTCAAATGAAATGGTGTTAAAAGGCCACTACCTGCTCCTCTTTTTCTCTCTGCTTCCACCCTTCCAGCCAGCAGCTCCAATCACCAGCCACAGGAAGGTTCAAATGAAATGGAGTTAAAGGGCAACTACCTGCTCCTCTTCGTCTCTTGTTTCCCCCCCCTTTCAGCCAGAAGATCCAATCACCAGCCACAGGAATGTTCAAATGAAATGACGCTAAATGACCACTACCTACTCCTCTTTGTCTCTCTGCTTCCCCCCTTCCAACCAGCATCTCCAATCATCCGCCACAGGAAGGTTCAAGTGAAATGGAGTTAAAGGGCCACTACCTGCTCCTCTTTTTCCCTTGCTTCCAACTTCCAGCCAGCAGCTCCAATCATCAGCCACAGGAAGGTTCAAATGAAGTGGAGTTAAAGGGCCACTACCTGCTCCTCTTTTACTCTCTGCTTGCCCCCTTCCAGCCAGCAGCTCCAAACACCAGCCACAGGAAGGTTCAAATGAAATGGAGTTAAAAGGCCACTACCTGCTCCTCTTCTTCTCTCTGCTTCCCCACGCTTCTAACCAGCAGCTCCAATCACCAGCCACAGGAAGGTTCAAATGAAATGGAGTTAAAGGGTCACTAACTACTCCTCTTTGTCTCTCTGCTTCCCCCCTTCCAGCCAACAGCTCCAATCACCAGCCACAGGAAGGTTCAAATGAAATGGAGTTAAAGTGCCACTACCTGTTCCTCCTTTTCACTCTGATTCCCCCCTTCCAGCCAGCAGCTCCAATCACCAGCCACATCAAGGTTCAAATGAAATGGGCCACTACCTGCTCCTCTTTTTCTCTCTGCTTACCACCTTCCAGCCAGCAGTTCCAATCACCAGCCACAGGAAGGTTCAAATGAAATGGAGTTAAAGGGCCACTACCTGCTCCTCTTTTTCTCTCTGCTTCCCCACTTCCCACTAGCAGTGCCAATCAGCAGCCACATGAAGGTTCAAATGAAATGGAGTTAAAGGGCCACTACCTGCTCCTCTTTTTCTCTCTGCTTCCCCCTTTTCAGCCAGCAGCTCCAATCACCAGCCACAGGAAGGTTCAAATGAAATGGGCCACTACCTGCTCCTCTTTTTCTCTCTGCTTACCACCTTCCAGCCAACAGCTCCAATCACCGGACACAGGAAGGTTCAAATGAAATGGAGTTAAAGGGCAACTACCTGCTCCTCTTCGTCTCTTGTTTCCCCCCCCCCCTTTCAGCCAGAAGATCCAATCACCAGCTACAGGAAAGTTCAAATGAAATGACGCTAAATGATCACTACCTACTCCCCTTTCTCTCTCTGTTTCCCCCCTTCCAACCAGCAGCTCCAATCATCAGCCACAGGAAGGTTCAAATGAAATGGAGTTAAAGGGCCACTACCTGCTCCTCTTTTTATCTCTGCTTCCCCCTTCCAGCCAGCAGCTCCAATCATCAGCCACAGGAATGTTCAAATGAAGTGGAGTTAAAGGGCCAATACCTGCTCCTCTTTTTCTCTCTGCTTCCCCCCTTCCAGCCAGCAGCTCCAATCACCAGTCACATCAAGGTTCAAATGAAATGGGCCACTACCTGCTCCTCTTTTCTCTCTGCTTCCCCCCTTCCAGCCATCAGTTCCAATCACCAGCCACAGGAAGGTTCAAATGAAATGGAGTTAAAGGGCCACTACCTGCTCCTCTTCGTCTCTTGTTTCCCCCCTTCCAGCCAGAAGATCCAATCACCAGCAACAGGAAAGTTCAAATGAAATGGAGTTAAAGGGCAACTACCTGCTCCTCTTTGTCTCTTGTTTTCCCCCTTCCAGCCAGAAGATCCAATCACCAGCAACAGGAAATTTCAAATGTAATGGAGTTAAAGGGCCACTCCCTGCTCCTCTTTTTCTCTCTGCTTCCCCCCTTCCAGCCAGCAACTCCAATCACCAACCACACAAAGGTTCACATGAAAATGAAAGTTCAAATGAAAATTCCATTTATCTGGCTCCCAAAAATTGAGAATTTGTAGTTTGTTCCTGTCTTGAAATTGGGTACCTGTTTTTAAATGTTCACAATCCATTATTTTTTATTCAAATTTGTTATGAATGCTTTCCATAAGTCCTTCCCAAGGAAGTCCAACAAATCGACAATTTTCTACAAATGTTATACTTTTTGAGGTTTCTGAAGTAATTAATCCATCAACTTTTTTTCATATACCTTGTGAAGTTCCCAGAAGATGATCTAATTAATTTACGAGCCTCAAGACAAAGTTCAAAAGAAATCCATTCTTTTATTTGGATCAATATTCTGGCATGTATTTTTGGGGAACCAAAACTGATATCTGCTAATTGGTTTGATCTTTACCCCTCTATCCCCTCCCTTGTGTCTGTGTCATAACTCATATCCACCAATTACATTGTAGAAATATGAGATCCAACTCTGGCCGAAGTTATGCATGGAATCCTCCCTCCATTGCCAACCCGATAATAGTCATGACAACACTTTACATGTTGACATATCTTTTCTTTTCTAAGCATTTCAAATGCTTTAACAGATCTTATCACAAGTTTTTCAGCTTTTATTATATCTACATTTCTTGCTTGCAATGCATTTGGAAGAAGAGAGCTTTCATTTAGAATGACAATCATCGATGACAAATCAGTCATAAAATTTATATTTTCAGGATGGGCAGCCATACCTGAGTATTTTTTATTTGCATGAAAATACTGATGTAGTGTTGGATAAGCACGCCGCACAGCTAGGGTTGACCTTAAACTACAGGCAGCCCATCTTGGTCCCAAAATTCAACCAATCTTTATAATTTCAATTCCAAGTTGTTCAGATATTTTGGTAAGTTCAATTTGATTCTCATTGGATTGATGAAAATAGTATATATTTTATCAATAAATATTTTTACATGATTTACTTGCTTTATTTCTTTTATTGAATCCTCTAAAACAAGTTGGAGGCAATGGTTTAAGCAGTGCCATATTATTATGTTTGGAAACTGTTTTGCTATTGTACTGCTCACTCCAGATTTTCTCCCAAGAATAAGCTAGCACCATCGAAGCAAAATCCTATTAACTTTTTTTCTAGGTAGTTCTAGAAAAGTGATGATGGAAGGATGGTTCCTTTTCTTGGTTCCTGTTTTGGATTGTTTTCCCTTCTCTCTCCCTCTCTCTCCCTCTCTATTCTTTTCTCTTTCTCTTTTTGTAGGCAGGTGACATGGTTAGAAGTTAGTCAGGAAAGAAGGGGAAAGTTTTTTATAGGGTGATATGATTAAAAGCTAGACTAAGTGATAGAAATAAAGGGAATATTAATGTACTACATTTTTATTTGATAAAATGGAAGTAATAATGAGAAATAGGTGGAATAATTTAATAGTGAACTATTGTTACCTAATATAGATGTAATTTGCTTTGGGAATTATATAAGTTGATTGAATGTAATAATAATAATATTCAATCTGATTAGTTTTGTTTGTATTGGAATGTATGATGCCCAAGTGCCACACTGTTCATGCATTGATTTGACATTTTTATAAAATAAAATAGAAAAAAACATTTTCAGATTCTTTTCAATAATTTTAGTAAATATTTTTTTTATTTCTTTTGAAATGAAATCTACTATTTTCATTGTAGTTTTACATGAAAGTAATCCTATTCCCATATCTAATCAATTTTTAATTTGCAATTTTATCTCATTTCTATGTGTGAAAATGGTTTACATCTTTGTGCCAGATTGTAAACTATTAAATACTCTACAAATAGTACATAAATATTTTTCAGACATCTTATCTACTGCTTTTATTAATAGTATCCTGCTTCCCTTGTTTTAAATTCTCTCTGCAAATGGTATGAGCTTTTGATGAAAAATGCTCTTTCATTTTTTTTCCCTTAGAGAAGCTCGTTGTACTTCTTTATTTTTTCCTGCTGCCTCAGTCTGGAAATGTTCCATTCTTTGGACACATGAACACCTTTCTCTTTTGCGAAGTTATGCTTTGCACAATACTCGCAATCTAACTTTTTGTTAGAAACTACCAGTCCATCATATTTTTTCTTTAAAATAGTTGTATTGTAGCACTGTCCAGCATTCAGAAGGACTATTTTCAATTTTGGAACTATGTATTTCAATTGACGTGCTGCTTTCTCCAAGTTGGAGTGATTTTGTTTGTGATGGTTTTGTATCATCCAAGGCCAATTCTAATACAACTGGTTCCGATCTTGGTTTCTTACTGAAAAAATCTGTCAAATTCCATTATCTTTTCATTCTAAGGGCTACTGCAAAAATAAAAAATAAAAAAAAATTCAGGATTTCCACTTCCGGTTTCTGGGGACAATGGACATGCTGTCCGTCGTTCGCCATCCTGGTGGGCTCCCCCTGATTCAGGGGGGGCACAGGGTGCCTTGTAGGGGCATCCTGCTGAAGGGGCGGCTTGCTGGAGCCCCCTGGAGTGGCGGCGGCCGCAGGGGGGCTGCCAGCTTTGTCCTAGGCACCGGGAGGCATTAGGGGGTGCGCAATGCCATGCGCGCCTTCTTCCTGAGGAGATCGGAAGAAGCGCTCTACGTGAAGGCAACAGCTGAAATGCGGTGAGGGGGGAGTTCCCCCGGGGTCTTTTTCTTGCTTTTCTGAACAATAACTAAATAAGGATTAGCAGCTTTCCTAAGACTTTTCGATCTCAGTAAAGTGTTAAGATTGGAGAGGGGTTTTTTTCTTCCCCCCTCTCAGAAAAGCTGCTTTACACGATCTCACTCTCGGAGGAGAGAGAGAGAATTGGAAAAAAAACTCTTGATATTCACTTCTTTCAAGCAATGGGATAATGACTCTTTAGAACAATTGCGAAAGAAAGAATGTGAGCTGACCTTATAAACTATGAATGGAAACTTTTTGAATGGTTGCTTTCCGATCTCCTGGGAGGGCTGAGCCAAAATGGTGTTTCTTCCCCCTTTTTTACTGCCATTATAAATGAATTATTGCTTTTGAAAAATCTTCTGGTTTGGAATTACTATAACTATCACTAGAGAGGGAAAACAAAGATTAAAACAAAGGATTCCCATTAATTCATATTGTACATTTATACTTTCAATTAACCATAATGTCACCAATCATCCTGTCAATGCCTAAAGCATTTCCATGACTACTATCAACTTGAGAAGGGGGGTGGAATGCCATGCATACTTTTGGCCAGAGTAAAAGTCTCATACTTCTGTACTGGGATGTGAATGTGCATGTCCAGAACCCTGCCATAACGTCCTGTTGGGGAATGTGATTGATGACCTCAGCCAGAGGGGAGGGGAGACAGGGGTAAAGGTCAGATGCCATTAAGTGGGATTTAGTTTCAGCTACCCAGAAGTCCATGCCAAGATGTCAGTCCTAATAAATGAATGGGTTTTTTTTGAACCTTGTCTTGGGGCTTGTAAATTAATTAGGGCAACTCTTGGAACCTTCACAGATAGCCGAAACTCACTTTTAAAATACATTTTTTTCTGGATTTCCTGAAGCCCGGTCTCTCCGAGCACTCCCGCCCCGCCCCCAAATGTTTGGGTTGCTTGGAGGGAAAATCAGGCAGCAGGAGATTGATTGCAGCTGGAAGTATGCGGCAAAGCCAAACAGGGATGCCTTTCTCAGAAGCAGAAGCAACAGAAGATAAGTACCGGTAGAAATTCCCTTGCCCTAGTCCTCAGATACAGGGAAGGGACTGAAAACAAATCAGGTTCCCAAAGCCCCAGATGGAATCCCGAGGGAATGCAAAAGAGCAACAGAGGGAGGATTTTTACTGAGCCAACTTTCATGATGAGGAGCCATCATGCCACCCAAAAGAGAGGGGAGGGACATCTGATCTTGTTGAAGGGAAGAGATGCAGACTGGAGCGAAGCCCCCCTCTCCCTCCCGATAGAAGGTGAAGGAGCTCAGAACGGCAACTAGGACCTCTCCCATGCAGCAGGCAGGCGGCCAAGAGCAGGCAACCCCATCCCTCTCTCTAACTAGGGGTGAAGGAGATGACCAGCCATATCAGGCGCAAGCATACCAAGGCCAACAGGAGGCTGGGGAATTAGGGCTGAATGACCTACCCCAATTCAGGGGAAAGTTTGACGGAGACTCAGACCAGCTATTCAAATTACTTGATTCAGCTGATATCCACCTAAAACACTGTGGGCATCTCTACCCATCCCCCAAAGCCATGGTGAATACCATCGCACAGGGTCTAGACTCAGACCAGGGAGAAGCAAGGGAATGGCTAGCCGCCCTCCACAAGAGGAGAGCCCCCCAACTGCAAGGCATAGATGACTTCCTGCAACTCCTAGAGGCCAGATTTGAGGAGGTGGAGGAGGACTCATATGTGGCAGAGGAACTCAGAAACCTAAAGCAAAGAGGCCGCCCCATCAAAGAGCACATCTGTGAATTTAGGAGGGTCATAGGAAGGCTACCCACTTTACCAGAGCAGCTGCTGGTGCATTTTTCAGAACAAGCCTGGACAAGCAAATTGCCCAGGTAACTGCATACTGCGACATCCCAAATCAACTCTCTGAGTGGTTCCAAGTAGCAACAAAAGTCGACAGCGGGCTGTGCACCAATGACATGACAAAGCAACTGGACACACAAGAGAGAGGTCAACCCGACCTAAAACCACCCAGCCAAGGGTGAACCACAGCACCATAGCAGGCTCTGAGATCAGCCCTCCCTTGAAGGCCGCCAAAATGCTACAGATGCAAGGAGATGGGCCACATGGCAGGTGCATGCCCAACCCCAACCCCAAAACCAAGGCCAGACCCACTGCCCAGGGCATGACCAGAATGAAGGTCCAAACAGACGACCAACATGTCCGGGAAAGCCATCCAGGCTGCAAAGGCCCCTTTCCCCTCAGGCAAAAGTGATGGAACCCCAGGCAACGACAATCAGTTGCCCAAATCATATGACAGCGAGGATGAGGGAGAAAATAACCCAATGGTGAGTGAATTAATTCACCCTTTCCTTTTTCCAATGCGCCTCACAGTCCCAAAAACAGGAAACCAGGGGGATTTTCAAGCCCTAATAGACTCAGGTTGCACAAGGTGTTTGATCAACCTAAGCACAGTCCTGAAACTGGGGATCAAAGCAAAAAGACTGGCCCACCCGATCCAGTTCAAGCACATCCCTAATGGGAGGAGCCTATGCCACCCACCTAACTGAACCAGTGAGGCTAGAACTAGTGGATCACTGGGAAGTAATTCGATTCATAATAGCCCCCAAAATGACAGACGTGGTCATATTGGGACTTTCCTGGCTAGACAAGTGGGGACCGACCATCTGGTGGCAAGGGGGTACCCGAAGACTTAGAATATCAAGGGGCCCCCAACCCCTACCACACCAGCAAGCAGAAACACCACCCATGCTGGGACCCCCCCCCCCGCAAGAAAGCCCACAAGAACAACTGGCAATCACATCCGACAAAACCCCAGAGGCCGAACTGATTCCAATAGAATATTAAGACCTCACAGAAATATTTAGCGAGACCGAGTGCGATGTTCTGCCTCCCCATCGGGAGACAGACTGTGCCATCAAAATCATCCCTGGGCAAAACTACCCAAGCCCAAACTGTATGCCATGATGCTCTGGGAAATGCAAGAAATTCACAAATACATAGACAAAAACCTAGCAAGGGGGTTCATTGAGCCAGCCAAGCCACGGGTCACAAACCAGTCCTCTTCAAAGAAAAAAAAGATGGACCCATGAGATTATGTGTGGATTTTCGAGGGATAAATGGGGTGTGCGTACACAACCTATACCCCCTCCCCCTCATGAAGGACATACTGTCTCATCTGGCCAAAGGAAAAGTCTTTACCAAACTAGACCTCAGAGAATTATACTACCAAGTACGTATCAGAGAGGGAGATGAGTGGAAAACAGCATTCAACTGCCCCCTAGGGAGCTTTCAATTCAAAGTGATGCCTTTCGGGCTGCAGGGTCCCCCAGCAGTATTAATGCAGTTAATAAATGAGGCGCTGCACAAGCACCTCTACAAGGGGGTCCTCGTCTGCCTAGTTGACATTCTTATCTACATGGAGACCATGGACGACCACGTACCCCTGCTCTGCCAAGTACTGGAGAAACTTCTGGTAGCCAACCTGTACATCAAGGTATCAAAATGTGAATTCCACTGTGCACGGTTAGACTACATGGGTTACCGAGTGTCAAATGAGGGAATAGAGATGTACCCAGTGAAAGTGCAAGCCGTCCTAAGCTGGCATACCCCTCGCACCGCAGACAGCTACAAAGCTTCCTAGGGTTCACGAACTTCTACAGGCAATTCATCCCCTCCTTTGCAAAGATTGCCAAACCCCTGACAAACCTCCTGAAGACAGGGAGCCCAGGAACGAAACCTCATCTGGGATAACCCCTACCATGGGACCTAACCTTCCAAGAGGCGTTCAAGACACTAAAAGAAATGTTTGCAAAGGAGCCAGTGCTGAAGCATCCTGACCCCGAGCAACCTTTCATGATCCAGGCAGCTGCCAATGATGTGGCAGTGGGAGCGGTGCTACTCCAAACAACCAAGGAAACTTACAATCCTGCGCCTACACCTCCCGCAAGCTCACAGATACAGAGAGATAATGGGCCGCACGGGAAGAGGAGGCTTTCGCAGTGAGATGGGCACTGCTAACCTGGAGACACCTGTTGCAAGGGAGCCAAAAACCATTCGAAGTCTGGACAAACCAAAAAAATCTAGAGGTGCTTAGGACCCCACGGAAACTGTCACCCAAACAAGTCCGATGGGCTCAATGCTTCAACCATTTTGATTTTGTCTTAAAGCACATTCCAGGTGGGAGGAACTTTCTAGTTGACGCCCTCTCCCGCATGCCTCAGTACAAATGCGAATGGGAGCACGTAGTGGACGCCATCATTCCATCTAATCAAACAGCTGCCCAAGTAACCACCAGGTGGCAACGCCGTGACTGGCAAGACCAACCCGCAAGTGACCTAATCACGAGACTGAAAACTGAACTGCTAGCAAACCCCTGGTTCCAAAACAACCAACACATCTTGACAAAAAGATATCTCTTCTCCAAACAGGCACACTTCATACCCTGTAGAGGACTACCCTTGGCTCACAAGCTGGCTAAACTGTTCATGAAGCATATCTACCGACTGTATGGAGTACCTTGAAGAATTATCTCAGACAGAGAGGTCCAGTTCACGGCTAGGTTCTGGAGGGAGTTCCTGCGGTCCATTGGGTCATCTCAGTGTCTTAGTTCAGCTTTTCATCCGAGCACCAATGGGGCAGCAGAGAGACTGCATTCCATGGTGGAGCAGTACTTAAGGTGTTATGTGAACTATCAGCAGTCCAATTGAGCAGACCTTTTATCTTTTGCTGAGGTCGGGTACAATAATCAAGTGGAAGGGCTACCCATTATCACAGTAGCACAGGACTCACACTGTTCAAAATAGTGAGCGGTATGGACTTTGTCCCAATGCCTGAGTATCCAAGGAATCCCCCCTCCTCAGTTAGGTTGACTGATTGGATGTCGATACTGAAATCAACCTGGGAAAATGTCAAAAAGGCACTGGCTAAAATGGCACAAACCTATAAGAAACAGGCAGATAAACAATGGGCTCTGCAACAGCCATTCTGGGTAGGAGAGAAGGTTTACCTCTCCGCAAAATATTTGAGATTAAAACTGCCTAGCAAGAAACTGGGGCCAAAGTTTATGAGACCATTCCCCATAGTAAAGATTATCAACCCAGTTACAGTGCAAAACTACCTCAATTGTTGGGGAAGATATACCCAGCGTTTCATAGTAGCCTCTTAAAACCTGTGATCGGGTCCCACTCTGAGACCACTTCCCTGGGAGCCCCTGGGCCCTATGGTCATAGGGGGCCAAACCCCTTATGAAGTTCAACGAATCCTTGATTCAAGGTGGCACAGGAGAAAACTCCAATACTTAATCAAGTGGAAGGGCTACCCATTATTGGAGGCATCTTGGGTGAAAAGTAGAAATATCCAGGCTGATCATCTCATAGCAAAATTCCATGCAGAAAATCCAAGCAAGCCTGGGGGAGGGATCCCTAAGTTATACACCTGTACTCAAATTGCTTTGTTTTACACAAGTCGCTTTCAGGAAGTGAGGGGAGCCAGATGTCAATGCCTAAAGCGTTTCCATGACTACTATCAACTTGAGAAGGGGGTGGGGGAAATTCCATGCATACTTTTGGCCAGAGTAAAAGTCTCCTATTTCTGTATGGGATGTGAATGTGCATGTCCTGAACCCTGCCATAACGTCCTGTTGGAGAATGTGATTGATGACCTCAGCCAGAGGGGAGGGGAGACAGGGGTATAGAATGATCACTACTTACAATTATACCTAGATGTTCAAATCATCCCACTCTTATACATTGAGTTCATTATTGTTCTTCATGTATCGTATAAATAAGTGCTCTATTTCATAATAAGAAAACTTTCATATCAATAAGTATAACTTTCTATTACTGCATAAGTAAACAATTTCATTTCCAGGTTTTTTTATCTAATCATTGGTAAAACAAATCCCATACTTTATAGAATTGCTCGTCCTCCAGTTCTCTAATTTCAAATGTAAGCTTACTCATTTCAGCACATTCCATTATTTTCCGAATTGTTTCCTTCTGTGTTGGTAATTTCTCATTTTTCCAATTTTTGGCAGATACAATTCTAGCAGCTGTTAAAACATTTATAATCAGATATTTCAAGTCCTTGTTGTATGTTTCTGGTATTATTCCCAATAAAAAGAGTTCTGGTTTTAAGTCTATGTGCTTATGTATCATTTTCTCCAACCACATGTGGATTTTAGTCCAGTATCTTTTAGCTTCAGTACAAGTCCACCACATGTGGTAGTATGTGCCCGGCGTCTGGGGACATTTCCAGCATTTTTCAGATTTATTCTTAGACATTCTTGGTATTCTCGTTGGGGATAAGTGCTACCTGTGAAACATCTTACAAATTCTCTTTATATGCATTGACATTGTCATTTTATAGTTTTGAGTCCACAGTTTTTGCCATTTTTCTAAATCAATCCCATGCCCAAAATTTCCCCCCGAAGCTAACATAGTTTCTTTGACTTGTTCTTCCTGTAGTTTCACCTCTAATAGAGTTTTTTGGAGCATAGAGGTTTTTAATTACTTTTTCATCGGTACCTCTTAAGATTTTATCTAGTTCAGTCATTTTATCATAAAAACCCTCCATTTTTTGATCTTCATTGTATCTAGAATGTATTTGCACATATGAATACCAATTAACTTCAATACCTTCCTGTTTCAAGTCTTGTATGCATTTGAGTTCACCCTCTGTATTTAATAATTCAGCATATCTAACTGTTTGTTTCTTTTTATATATTATTGAATATGAAAAAGCTTCAATGGTTGATATCCAGACTGGAATTTTTAAGTAATGTAACCTCTTGACCTTCTCCCAGTTTAATAACAAAGCCTCTCTTATATAATGCCTTCTAAAATAGCCAGGAGAAGGAGCTACACGTCGCAGCGCTACTATGATTTTCTGGTCACTCTGGATTAGCCACTGAATCCGGATCGCCTGGACGGTCCTAATCGGACCCAAGCCATCCCGAAGAGACGGTGGGAGATAGGGGAAGGCCTGGGGGATCCAGAGACACCCGCAAAGTCTCTGGAAACTCAGGAAAAAAAACCTTTTGCCGGTGATCAAGAGCCAGCCCCTAGGCTGCCAAAGCTGCTGAAAGCTCTGCAAAGCAAGAGCAGGAGAGAAAGAAGCATGCCATTTTTGGTGAGACTATCTATAAAGTTTTTTTTTTATTGTAAAGAGAACACCCTAAACTTGGAGATTTAAGGAAAATAGAGTATAACCAGAGAACTAGGGGCGGGTCTGAGCAGGGTTAATTGAAACCGTCCAGTTTTTTTCCCTTTTTATTACCGGAAGCCAGACTGGACTTTTGTTACAACTTGATATGGATTCGTTGCTGAAGCTTTCTCTTTACTTTTAACTTTTTGATTTTTGGAAGTGATTTGACTGGAACTATTCTCTTTTTTTTATTATGCCTTAAAGATTCCTTTTCTTTTTTCCCTTTTCTTACTATTTCCTTAGTCCCTGGTTGTTGTTGTTGTTGTTGTTGTTGTTGTTGTTGTTGTTGTTGTTTGGAATATCTCTTTTCAAAGGCAGAGCTTTAAGGGGCTAGGGATTGGATACAATTTAACACTGCCATCTAGTGGATCTTGAAACAATGTTACCAAATCTTACTGCTGGAATTTAGAGAGAAACTCTTTCATTCAAGTTTTACTCAAACAAATTTTCCCCCTTTTTACCCCCGCCATCATATAATGTAAATCACATACAAATACTGTACCCCCTCCTCTCCCCCATCTTAAAAAAATTTCTCATTCAAATATTGTACCAAATACTGTACCCCCCTCCCCCATCTTAAAATAGATTTCTCATTCAAATATTGTACCCCCTCACCTCCCAACAATCATAATATAAGTTTCTCTTAAAGTAACAATAGTCCAATAACCCCATCATCTAAATTAATTAAACATATATAAATCCTAATATAGGTTTCTCTTAAAGTAGCAATATTTCATTAATCTCATCTTCTAGATTAGTTATGCGTATGTATTTCCCCACCCTCCACCCTAACCCTCCCCCACCTCCCACTCAAACCCACCCCCCTGACTTCCGCTATACAACACTCTAACAATTCCAAGCATCCCATGTATTATTTACTCTGATCATCTATCAGTCTAAACATTCTTATCTAAAGGCTACGTAGTACTTCCTAGTCTGATATTTATTCTGTATGTAATCAATCCATTTTACCCATTCCTGTGTGTAATTCTCCTGCTTCTGACCTTATAAGAAAGCTGAAATTTTTGCCATTTCGGCGAACCCCGCCACTTTCTGAATCCATTGATCAATTGTTGGTAAAAAATCTTTTTTCCAATGTTGCGCAATCAACAACCTAGCTGCTGTAACCATATACAAAACCAATTTTGTTTCCCCTTTAGTAAAGTCCTTAGTTATACCCAGTAAAAACATTTGCGGAGTAAATTGTATTCTTTTCTTAAATACATTTTGCATAACCCACCATATTTTTATCCAAAAAGCTTTAACCTTATTGCAAGTCCACCACACATGAAAAAAGGTAGCATCTAGGCACCCGCATCTCCAACATTTTGGTTGAACATTTGGGTACATGCATGATAAATTTTTAGGATCTAAATACCATCTGTAAAACATTTTATAAAAGTTCTCCCTTAAATTCTGTGACTGTGTAAATTTAACATTCTGAACCCATATTTTTTCCCACGTGTCCAACATAACCGCTTCACCAAAATTCTGAGACCATTTAATCATACAATCCTTAACCAATTCACTTTCTGAATCTCTTTCTAACAGTACATTATGTATTCTTTTAACCAGTTTTGTGCCAGTCTCTTTTATCTGCTTGATCAGCTCCACTTCTTTATCCATAAAACTGACCCTACGATCTTCTTCCCATCTCTTCTGTAAGTGTATATAATGTAACCAATTTAAAGTAATTCCTTCTTCCAATAGTTGTTCCAAAGTTTTTAACTTCCATTCGTCCCCATCAGCAATAAGCACATCTTTGTATAAACACCCCCCGAGTGACTTAGTATTCGTAATCCCCATGGTGTCTGCAAGATCCAACCAAAGCGGTATTTTATAATCCCAATTGGGCCGGTGCTTCTTCCATATTCTCATCAAGGCACTTCAGAGAACATGATTGTTAAACACTTTATCCACCCTATCTTCATAAAAAAGATATGCCTGCCATCCCAGAACAAGATCATGGCCTTCTATATTCAACAGTTCCGTTTTTGTTTTCCCAAACCAATCTGCTACATGCGTCAATACCGCAGCTTCATAATACAATTGGAGGTTTGGGAATCTAAGGCCACCTCTTTCACGAGTATCTTGCATAATCTTCATCTTTACTCTCGGTTTTTTCTCCTTCCAAACAAATTTATTTAATGCTGCTTGCCATATTAATAAAGTTTTATCTGATTTAAGCACCGGTATCATCTGGAATAAAAAGATGAATCTAGGTAGAATGTTCATTTTAATTGCTGAAATCTTTCCAAGCAAAGATAATTGTAACTTTTTCCACACTTGAAGATCTTTCTGTATCTTTTGCCACAACACTTCATAATTATTTAGGAAAAGTTTTGCATTTGATTCTGCGATTAGTATTCCTAAATATTTGACCTTGGAGACTATTTCAAAACCTGCTAAACTTGCAAGTCTCTTTCTTTGAGTCTCTGTCATGTTTTTAACCATCATTTTCATTTTGTTTTGATTTAGTCTAAACCCGGACACCATGCCAAATTCTACTATGATATTTTTCATCTGGATTATTGAGTTCAAAGGATGTGAGAGGGTAACAACCAGATCATCGGCAAATGCTCTAGTTCTGTATTCCTTTTGCCTGATAGCTATGCCATCTAAGGATTTTGAGTCCCGAATTGCATTCAACAAGACTTCCAAGGTTAAAATAAATAACAATGGAGATAATGGGCAACCTTGTCTTGTACCTTTTTGTATCTCTATCTTCATGTGTCTGCCTTCAATAAATCCTGCTTGATCATGATGAATAACCTCTTGGATAACCGGCATCAATCTGTTGGCTAGTACCTTAGCAAATATTTTATAATCTGTGTTCAGAAGAGATATCGGTCTGTAATCCTCTGGTTTCTTAGGGCCCTCTTTGTCTTTGGGTATCAATGATATAAAAGCCGCTTTCCATGAGGAGGGTATTTTACCTCCTTGCTGTATATTACAAAATAGTTCTGTAAGATATTCAATCATTTCCAGTTGTAAAGTTTTATAGTACATTGCAGTCAAACCATCAGTCCCTGGAGCCTTAGCTAGTTTAAGTTGATTTATAGCTAAAGTAATCTCATCAGCAGTTATCAGACGTTCCAGATTTGCCTTTTGAAGCACAGATATTTTAGTAACCCCTTTTCCTTCCAAAAAATCATCTACTGACTTGTTCTGTATATTATCCTGTACATATAGCTTAGCATAATAGTCCACAAATGATTTTTTAATCAAGTCTTGTTGATATACCGTCTTCCCTCCATACTCGATTCTATCAATAATTCTGTCATTCGTATTCTTTCTCAAGGTATAAGCCAACCACCTGCCAGGTTTATTAGCGTTAGCAAAGGTATTATGTTTAGCAAATTGTAGGTTGGTTGCTGTTTGTTCTGCTATAAGCATTTGAAATTGATCTTTCAACAACTTTATCGCCATCTGAAGTGCCTCATCTTTTGGGGTTGCTATAAGTAACTGTTCCTTATTTTTTATTTCATCTTCCAGTTCCATTCTCCTTTTCTGTCTAATTTGTTTATGTTTAGAATTCATATGTATCAGGACCCCCTGCATGTAAGCTTTACTTGCATCCCAAACTGTTTCAATGGGAGTACCCTTATTCATATTAAAACTGAAAAATTCCTTCATGTGTTTTTTAAGTTCATCAACATTTTTTTCATATCTAAATAAATTTTCATTTACTCTCCAAGACCTTCTTGGCCTCTTCCCTAACTCAATTTCTAACCACACCAGGCTATGGTCAGTTAGTGTCCTGGAGAATATCTTAGTCTTCTTAGCTTTAGGAAGTAAATCCGGTGTTAACAAAAAAAATCAATCCTTGAGAAGGATTTATGTCTATCTGAGTAGAAAGAAAAGTCCATCTCATTTGGATGTTGTGTCCTCCAAACATCTTTTAGTTTCAAGTCATCTTGTAATGAGGGTCTTAGATGGTTCCTCTTCCAGGAAAGAGCTTAACAGAAATCCAGAGGGGTTCACTCGTGATCCACCTACAGCACCCTGAGCTTCCTTCTCTTTTTGCATCTGCTTTCTTTGTTCTTCTGTCTCTTTCTCAAACAGCCTCTGCTCTAAGACATCCAAATCTGCTGGTGTTGGTGTAGATGTACGTGGGGGCGTTGCACTTTCCTTAAGTATTCCATAATAAAAGTCTCTTTCTTTGTCTATTGTATTCAAACGGTACCTTACCCCTTGATATCTGAATATAACACCAATTGGGACATCCCACCTATATTGTATCTCTCTCTTCTTCAATTCAGCTACCAAAAATCCAAAATCCCTTCTGAACTTTAACATCGCTGGTGGTAGCTCCTTAAAAACACCAATCATGTTCCCATCTATTTCAAGGGAAGAATAAAAGGACTTCTGCAAGATGTCATTTCTAAAATTTCTCTCAGTAAAGTATATCACAACATCTCTTGGTAGTTGCCTTTGTAATGCTATGCGTGAATTTACTCTGTAAATTTTATCAATCTTAGCTGAAATCTCACGGGGGTCATCCACTTTTAGCAACGTAGCCAAGGCATCTGCACAAACTTTTCTTAAGTCCTCTCTAGGATTTTCTCTTAAGCCTCTAAGTCTGATAGCAAACTCCATAGATCTAAATTGTATCATAATAATCTCATTATCCATCCTTTGCATATCCCCCTCCATTTCCACAAATTTCAGATCCGTTTCTTTCGTTTTGGTTTCCAAGTCCACGACTAACTGCTCCACCTTACTGTCCACCTTAAGAACGACCTCTGACAGTCCCATCGCTATAGCTTGCATGTTTTTATCAATCTGGTCAGACCTTTTTATAGTGTCCTGGACCATTTGTTTAACCTCTTTAATTTCTTTGCCTATAAAGTCCTTCAAATTCTGGAGGTTCATTGTAGCGGCTGAGGGAGCCACCTCTTGTTCCGTCGCCATATTTAACAGAAAAAAGGAGGACACTTCTTCCCAACTTTCTCTCAAAATACTCTTCCAAGTTAGTCAGGTTATATAAACTAACTTTAGAGTTAAATAATAGTTATTTCAGCCGTTCCACCTTTACTCCTTTTCCACCCCCAGCTGTCAGCAAACAGTTAGCTTTCATTTTCTTTAGGTTTTCAGCAATAAATTAACGCCATTTTGAATCCTTTGTTCTAAGCCCACGCCTTTCAAGTTCAGCAGTAGCGTTCTTTAAGAAAATTTTTCAAACTTAAAATACTTGCAAATGTTTTCCTTCTTGGGTTGCTCGGAGTTAAAAGCTGTCCACGACGTCTTGCTCCTCTAAATCATTAGCAGAGGATCTCAGTAAACCGGAGCGTACAACAGCTGCAAAGGGGGGCTCTCCTTGCCCGCACCCCCAGAGGCTATAAATCCTTCTGGGGGGCTACACAAGTGGCTCTACCTGACAGCTGTATATCTCTCTCCTAAATTCCTAAGGATTTAGGAGTGTCCAAGGCGTTAATGGTCTTAAAAAAACACCTCTACAGTCTATTGATTCGACAAGCTCAGAAAAAGCCTGCCCACGACATTCGTGGCACAACCGGAAGTCAAAACTCTTTCATTCAAGATTAAGACCTGATAAGAAGCAAGAACCACAGTTGTTTACGTAGGTGTTTCTTGTGGATCTTTAGTGTCTGGAAACCTATTTTGGAAGATGAATGAAAATGTTTAAGAGAAATTTGGAGTGACCTTGGAAAGGTCTCTACATCAAAAAGGAAAAAAAAATCTTTGAACTCTCTTCATGTTTTTGGCTGCCAGTGTTTATATTACTCTGCCTGGGATGTGATGATTCTTTTTTGTTCCCACTACATTATCCTTTTTTTTCCTTGTTGAAGCCTTGAAGCTCTGAAGTGTTGAATAATTTTTTTTCCTGTTCCCCTTTTCACCTTTTTGAAATATTTGAGATATATGTTTTTCTTCCCCCCCCCCTCTTCTTATATCCACCCTTATTTTTACAGGGTTCCGATTTCCTTGCTTTTCTTTCTTCTTTTTTCTTTTTTTCTAAAAAAAACCCCTTGGACTCTAAAATTTGGAACCGATTAGACAAGGTGGTTAAGATTTTTATTGTCTTTGTGCCCTTTCTTCCTTTTTTATCACACTTTCTATATCCTTTTTATCTTAATCTTGATCCTCCTGCTTACTTTCCCTACTTAATTACTACATGCTTTTTCTCTCTTCTTCCTTTCTTTTTCCTTTTCTTCTCCCTTTTTTCTCTTATAGTTAATTGCAATTGGACTGAGCCATGAAAAGAAAAAGAGGGAATAAATTAGGAAGATGAGCAGAAAGACAACACCAGTGGGCTTCACAACAACAACCCCTACCTCTTCAAAAGGTACCTCATTAAGGAGGCAGCCAGGATCACGACAGGCAAGCTTTGCTCACCCCGCGCACTCCTGGTGGGCTCCCCACTGATCTGGGGGGCACAGGATGCCCTGGAGGGGGTCCTGCTGAGGGGGCGGTGTAGCGGGGGACCCCCTGAGTCGGCAGCGGCCGGGGGGGCTCCCCGCATTGCCCTAGGCACCGGGAGGCAAGAGGGGAGGCGCTGCGGCATCTTCGCGATGAGGCAGCTGGAAGAAAGCAAGATTTGAAGGACGCAGCTGCTGTGTGGTGAGGTGGAAACTTTCCCCCATTCCCTTACTTGGCTGAAAGGAAAAAAAAAACTGCCAGCTTTTTAGAACTGACTTTCAACTTGTTTTGGAGAAGCCTGACTGGAGGGAGGGGGATTTCCCCCCCCCCTTGGACAAGCAGCTTTAAACGGTTTTGCTCTTGGCCCCCAGAGGAGGGGGGGAGCCATGCAACGAAATCACACTAATAGCAAAGGCAGATTTTG
Source organism: Natrix helvetica (assembly GCF_964273705.1). Lineage (NCBI taxonomy): Eukaryota > Metazoa > Chordata > Lepidosauria > Squamata > Natricidae > Natrix > Natrix helvetica. The sequence continues at coordinate 65,731,860 of NC_138550.1, forward strand.
GACTGCAATTGTGAAAATGAGGTGATGATCTGAAAACTTTGAAAACTTTTGGTCTTTGCCTTCTGATCCCGGAGCTGGCAGGGCAAGATGGCACACTTCCATCGTCTTCATAGACACTGAAACGTGACTCCACCCATAGAAGCTTCAGGCATCTTGTCTTTGTCTCCGTGGCACTCAGACAAATCTCTTGTTACATTGGACTCTGGGCTTGGAACAAAGGACTTTATTACTTTATTGCCAGGAGCTGAATACAGAAAAGGTTCCTATCTGCTTGGACTCTCTGCCTCGTAACCTCCCTTGGCGGTTTTCCTCCCTAATTGTTTCCTCTCTGTACTGACATTGTTATCTCTTTGCTCATTATAATGCCACCCAAATTACCACTTTGCAGTTTCCGCCACGACATCCTCAGCATCCAGCCCCAGCGGACAACAGACTTTAACCTCCCTGCTTCAGCCCAAGCCTTCTGAGGTGGACTTTCAGCAGATGTTTCAACAGATTTTAAAGGGACAGGAGGATTTAAAAAATCAATTTAAGGAGATGAATGAGCAGCTTAGAGAGAACCAAGACCGGGCGATTAATAATTCACAGAGACTAGATCTTTTGGAGGAGGAGATGGCTGAGATGAGGGGGGAGGTGGGGGGAGTGCAGAAAGGGAACCAAGAGCTTGAGAACCACCAGATAAAAATGGAATTTGAAAGAATGTCTTTTTTCCTTAGGTTTCAAAATGTGATTGAGGCGGATGATGAAGATTTAAGGGACATTATGACAAACCTTTTGGCTGATTACATCAAAAAAGACAAAGAACAGATAGGGTGGGACATGGACCTGGTTTATAGAGTAAACTCAGCATACACTAGAACACATAATGTTCCAAGGGAGGTACACATTAAATTCCTTAGAAAGACTACAAGAGATGAGATTCTGAGTGCACAAAGGGGGCAAGCACTAAAATACCAGGATAGAGAAATAGCCATTCTGAAACAGATCCCTAAGAAAGTGAGAGAGAGAAGAAAAAACTATTCGCTACTAGCGAAGAAATTATACCAGAAAGGGGTGTGGTTCAGATGGCTGATGCCTGAAGCTATGCTAATTTTCTGGGAGGACACAAGAGTCAGAATCAATACAACTATAGAGGCTCAGGCCTTTATGGAAAAAAATAAAGCCCTCCTAGATAAGCCTGACGACATTACACCAGACACACAAGACATGGGAGGGGCCGGAGCTCTGCTGGTGGGGGGAGAAGGGGCAACATCGAGAAAACTCAGATCACAAAAATGAACAAGAAAATCTGTTTGATGTAAAGTGATTGAAATTATTTGAAGACAAAAGTTTATATGCTGACAAAATACCATCAATTTGTAATAATTTAATGTATTAATAAATGAAATGTATGAGTACAAGGGGAGGGACCACCTCCTGCACATTGTAACTGCCAAAAAACAAACAAACCCCTACCTCTTCACTGGCAGGAGGACAAAGATCAATACAAACGATGATCCAGCAGGAAAAAGAGAAGGTTATATCACTAGAGGCAATTATGTAAACAATACAAAAATTTCAAACAAGCACTGATGAAAAACTAGATACACTTGTAAAGAAGTTGGAAAATATGGAAAAGAAGATGGAGACAATGGATCAGCGAATTGGGAACATAGAAAATAATAGGACAAACAGAGGGAAAGATAGAGACCATACAACAATGGATGATAAAACAAGAAGACATAATGCAAAAAATTGCTGAAAGAGAGGAACAAAGAGAGAAGAGGGATGAAGAATTTGACTGCCGACTGAATGAAATGGAAACAGAAAGCAGTGCAATAATAGGATGGGAGATGGAGCATTCTGAATATTTCTTAAAATTTCAAATTATAATAGAAGAAAAGGGAGAAAATTTGCCACAAATAATATCTGAAATCCTGATAGAGATATTCAAGAGAAGATGTTGGATGGCATAGATGGGACATTTCAAGTAAATACAAGATCTGCAATGAGAAATTCTCTCCCAAGGGAAATCCATGTAAGATTTACTAAAAAAGCACTAAAAAACTCCACAAGAAAATTTCTGACTTAGACTATGCTGTTATTTGCATAATGAGAGACCTTAATGGCATTACAAATCAGAACATCATAATAATAATAATAATAATAATAATAATAATAATAATAATAATAATAATAATAATAATAATAATAATAATAATAATATTTAATGCTTCTAGACCGCCCCCTCTCCCACAAGGGACTCGGAGCGGTGTACAGTTCATACAAAATATAACAGGATACAATAAAATAAAATTAAATATGTACAGTTGACAATTGACCATAAAACCCATAAAACAATAAAATCAAATAGAAAAACACTCCTGAAGTCCTTCTTCAGGATGATGGATGAAATAAATCTAAAAGATATCTGGAGAGAAAGAAATCCTACTAAAAACAATATACCTTCTATTCAAATAGACACTTATCATTCTCTAGAATTGATATGATTTGGGCTTCAATGGATTTATTTGGCAGTGCACAAGAAGTTGAAATTGAACCAAGCATTTGGGCAGACCACAATCCAATGACAATAAAATGGAGAGCGCAAAGAACAAGATCTAGATGGACCCTAAACAACACGATATTGAAAGAGAAAAACTTTGTAAAGAAAATGGAAAAGGAATTGACTTTCTTCTTCAAAGAAAATAAAAAAGAAAATGCGTCCTTGCAGTGTCAGGGGAAGTTTCACCCTGAGCTAATGAGGTGTAGACTGTCAGCTTTCCTAACAGCATATCTTCAGAAAAAGCGAAAATAAGACCTGATAACATGTCCTAATGAAAGCAAAATTTAATATGAAAATAAAAATAAACAAAACCTTACTATCTAAATTAATTACATCTCTGCAGAGCTATGTGCCTGCCTCGTAGCAGGCGAACAGAAGATCAGAAGTCTCTTTTTTGGAATGTGTGTGAGCAGGCGCAGTACATCACTTGCTGATAAGGCCTGTGACCTGCGCAGTACATCTTCAGCACAGCTAGCAAATAATTAACGCAGTGACACCCCTTCTTTTGCCACTTGGGCTGGTGTCATCAAATCATCAAATAAGGCACATCTTCTTCCGCAGATACTCGTGTTGAGCTGCTGGAAGTGGTTTGTTGAGCATGTCAGCAATCTGATCATGTGTAGATACATAATGCAATTTAACAAAATCCTGCTTAACTCCCCCCTCTCGCAGGTTTGGCCCTCTGCCCTTAAGAGGGCCCACCTCGATGAGGGATACATTAATCTAGAGAGGTGGGCGAGGCGAAGTCTTAGGGGTTTTTTAGCTAAATGTCTGATTCATTTTTTAGGGGGTTCCAGGGTGGGGGGAGGGGCTAGTAAGACTGAGGGAGGGACCAATGCCAAGCCGGCGGGTGGAGTTTATAAGGAAGTGAGCGGAGCCGTTAAGGGGGGGGAGTAGTGATATTCCAGAAGAGGGTCTTCTTATTCCAACGGTCGTGGGGAGGGGCAGGTGCAAGGGTAGCCAGAGACCTTATCGCCGGTTGGGAGACCGGGGCCGTGGTCATTGGGTACGGCCGGTCATATGTCCCAACCCCCGCAATCTAAGTGGTCAGGCCCTACAGAGCCAGGGCCTGAGACTGATGCTATGTAATGCCAGGTCCGTTGTCAACAAAGCCCCCCTCATTAATGACTTGGTGTCGGAGGGGGAGCCGGACCTGGCAGGAATCACGGACACCTGGCTGGGCCACGAGGCAGGTCTCCCTCTCGTGGAAATGTGCCCCCCAGGTTACCGCGCATTTCATCAGTCATGGGCACTAGGCAGGGGTGGTGGGGTAGCGATCATTGTGAGGGAAGGTCTCGAGCCGAGAGAGACCACTGTGCCACAGATAACCGGTTGTGAGTCCCTATGCGTGAAGTGGGGCCCAGGGAGACACTTGGGCTTGCTGATTGTATACCTGGCTCCTCGCTATGCATCAGCAGCCCTGCCCGAGCTCCTCGAGGTGATCGCCGAGATGGCAGTTGAGACCCCCAGGCTGTTGGTCATAGGGGACTTTAACTTGCCATCGGTAGGGGAGACATCTGAGGTAGCTCGGGAGTTCATGGCTTCCATGACAGCCATGGACCTGACCCAGGTAATTCAGGGCCCCACACCCGAGGGTGGTCACACACTGGATCTTATCTTTGTCTCTGGCCGGTGGAGGAGTAATCTGGGAGTAGGGGATTTAGTTATTACACCCCTGTCATGGTCAGACCACTCACTTCTCCGGCTCGATTTCCCAGCCGCTACTCCCCATCGCGGGGAGGCGGAACTGGAATGTCCAAGATGGTTCCGCCCCAGATGCCTGATGGAACCTGATAGGTTCCAGACGGAGCTTGGGCCATTTCCTGTAGCCCTGACCCGCACCCGGATGGAGGACCTAGTGGCTGCATGGAATAGTGCAGCCACCAGGGACTTGGACCGGGTTGCACCTTTGCGGCCTCTCTTGCGGCAGCGAACCACCCAGGCCCCTTGGTTTACCGAGGAGCTGAGGGTGATGAAGCGCCGCAAGAGACGTCTAGAGAGCAGATGGAGATCGTCACGCTCTGAATCTGACCGATCACAGGTGAGAGCCCATTTATGGACTTACCTTGTGGCGTTAAGAGTGGCCAAGCGTCAGTATTGTGCCACCCTTATTGCATCCGCAGATAACCGCCCTGCCGCCCTGTTTGGGGTAACCCGCTCCCTCCTTCAACAGAGGCCGCGGGAAGCCCCTTTGCAGGGTAGAGCAGAGGAATTTGGGGAGTATCTGCAGGACAAAATCGCTCAGATTCGAAGCGAGTTGGTCCCTACTAGTGGTCTAGAGGGGACGTCGGAGGTGGGACTTGAGGCTCCATTCTGGGAGGAGTTTGACTCTGTTACTTCCGACGATATGGACAGGTTGCATAGGCGACTGCGAGCCACCACATGTTTACTGGACCCGTGTCCCTCCTGGCTTGTACTGGCATCCTGGGAGGTCACACGAGGCTGGCTCCAGGAGTTAGTTAACGCTTCTCTGAGTGAGGGGTTCTTGCCGGCCGTCCTGAAAGAGGCGGTGGTGAGGCCCCTACTCAAGAAGCCTTCCCTGGACCCAGCTGTGTTAGTCAACTACCGTCCCGTCTCCAACCTTTGCTTTCTGGCGAAGGTTGTAGAGAGTGTGGTGGCACAACAGTTTCCACGCCACCTGGAGGAAACTGATTATCTGGACCCGCGCCAGTCCGGTTTCCAGCCCGGCCACAGCACGGAGACGACATTGGTCGCGTTGGTGGATGATCTCTGGAGGGCCAGAGATAGGGGTTGCTCCTCCAATCTGGTCCTACTAGACCTCTCGGCGGCTTTTGATACCATCGACCATGGTATCCTATTGCATCGACTGGAGGGGCTGGGGGTGAGGGGCACCGTTCTGTGGTGGTTCTCCTCCTACCTCTCTGGCCAAGTGCAATTTGTATTGGCAGGGGGGCAGAGGTCGACCTCGAGGCCGCTCACTTGTGGGGTGCCACAGGGGTCGGTCCTCTCGCCTCTCCTGTTCAATACATATATGAAGCCGCTGGGTGAGATCATTCATGGGTTTGGGGTAGATTACCATCTGTACGCGGATGATACCGAGCTGTACATCTCTACCCCAAACCACCCCAACGATGCCGTCAAAGTGATGTCCCGGTGTCTGGAAGCCGTACGGATCTGGATGGGAAGTAACAGACTCAAGCTCAACCCGTCCAAGATGGAGTGGCTGTGGCTACCGGCACCCCGGTTCAACCAGCTGATTCCATCACTGGCCATTGGGGGCGAACATCTGGCCCCCGTGGATCAGGTACGCAATTTGGGCGTCCTCCTAGATGCCCGGCTGTCAATGGACGACCATGTGACAGCCGTGGCAAGGGGGGCGTTTCACCAGGTTTGCCTGGTGCGCCAATTGCGTCCGCTATTGGACCGGAATGCCCTTTGCACAGTCACCCATGCGCTTGTGACGTCCCGGCTAGACTACTGTAATGCTCTCTACATGGGGCTCCCCTTGAGATGCACCCGAAGACTGCAGTTGGTTCAGAATGCGGCTGCGCGGGCAGTCTCGGGAGTCGCTAGATACTCCCACGTAACACCTCTCCTGCACGGGCTGCACTGGCTACCTGTAGCTTTTCGGGTGTGTTTCAAGGTGCTGATTATCATCTTCAAAGCGCTCCATGGCACAGGGCCTAGTTATTTGCGGGATCGTATCCTGCCCCACAAATCCCTTCGGCCAATTCGCTCACACAGAGAGGGTCTCCTCCGGGTGCCGTCCACTAGGCTGTGCCAGCGGGCGACGCCCAGGGGAAGGGCCTTCTCTGTGATGGGCCCGACCCTCTGGAATGACCTTCCCCCTGATATTAGAACAACCACGGACCTCTGCTCCTTCCGTAAGAAGCTCAAAACCCACCTGTTTAATCTAGCCAGCTTGGCTTAATTCCAGCTCTCCCACCTCAGTCTGTATTTTTAAATTTCACGGGTTGGTCTTAGGCTAAGTTTTTAATTTTTACAAATTTGTACAGGGGTTTAAAGTTTAATCCGATTTTAACTATATTTATGATTATTTGTATGGTTTTTAATTTGGTACCTGTACACCGCCCCGAGTCCATTCGGGGAGAGGGGGTGGTCTAGAAATCAAAATAAATAAATAAATAAATAAATAAATAAATAAATAATAACTAATTGCTTTGTGTTTTGATAACAAATGTCAATGTGTCTGGACCTAGAACCTGTGAAATGTGACTCAGAAATGTAAACCACCGATTCATTATCTTCCATCACGGTGATTGGTCGAATCGGACGTGTCCAGATATCTGTGATCAAAGCATCAAACCACGTTAGAGAATTACATGCATCTGAAACACAAGCATATTCAGCTTCAGTAGATGAACATGAAACAAAACTCTGTTTTCTCACTTGCCACTAAACAGGACATCCATTCAGGAACATCATGTAACCAGAAGTACTTTTGCGTGATTTCTTATCATTTGCCCAATCAGAATCTGCATAACAACATAATTCTACATAATCAGTGAGTGTTGGTTTTAGCAATAACTTCATGTGTTTAGTGTGTTTCAGGTATTTCAATAACTTCTTTTTTTTTTATTAAAAGAGTTTTGTACAAACAAATTTTCCCCCTTTTCACACCCCCCTCCACACAATATAAATCTCATACAAATGCTATACCACCCCAAACCCCCGCAAAAATTCACATTCAAATATTATACCAAACACTTTACCCCCTCCCCTCCCCCATCTTAAAATAGATTACTCATAACCCCTCTCCTCCCCACAAACACTATATAAATTACTCTTAAATTAATAATAACACATTGATCATTTTCTAAGCTAATTTAACATCTATAACTCTTAATATAAATTTCTCCTAGCCTAACAATGTTTCATTAGTCCCATCTTCTAATTTATTCATACATATATATTGCCCCACCCTCCACCCTAACCCTCCCCCACCTCCCACACAAACCCACCCCCCTGACTTCCGCTGTATACCACTCTAACAATTCCAAACATCCCATATACTATTTACTCTGATCATCTATCGGTCTAAACATTCTTACCTAAAGGCTAGATAATAACTCCTAGTCTGGTATTTATTCTGTATATAATCAATCCATTTTGCCCATTCCTGTGTGTAATCCTCCTGTTTCTGAGCTTTTAAGAAAGCTGAAATTTTTGCCATTTCAGCGAACCCCGCCACCTTCTGAATGCATTGATCAATTGTCGGCAAAAAATCTTTTTTCCAATGTTGCGCAATCAACAACCTAGCTGCTGTAACCATATACAAGGCCAATTTTGTTTCCCCTTTGGTAAAATCCTTAACTATACCCAATAAAAACATTTGTGGAGTGAATTGTATTCTTTTCTTAAATACATTCTGCATAACCCACCATATTTTTATCCAAAAAGCTTTAACCTTGTTAGAAGTCCACCATACATGAAAAAAGGTAGCATCTAGACACCCGCATCTCCAACATTTTGGTTGAACATTTGGGTACATGCATGATAATTTTTTAGGATCTAAATACCATCTGTAAAACATTTTATAGAAATTCTCCCTTAAATTCTGTGACTGTGTAAATTTAACATTCTGAACCCATATTTTTTCCCACGTTTCCAACATAACCACTTCACCAAAATTCTGAGCCCATTTAATCATACAATCCTTAACCAATTCACTTTCTGAGTCTCTTTCTAACAGTACATTATATATTCTTTTAACTTGTTTTGGGCCAGTCTCTTTTATCTGCTTAATCAGTTCCACTTCTTTATCCATAAAGCCGACCCTGCGATCTTCTTCCCATCTCTTCTGAAGCTGTATGTAATGTAACCAATTTAAAGTAATTCCTTCTTCCAACAGCTGTTCCAAAGTTTTTAACTTCCATTCGCCCCCATCAGCAATAAGCACATCTTTATATAAACACCCCCCGAGTGACTTAATATTCATAATCCCCATGGTGTCTGCAAGATCCAACCAAAGCGGTATTTTATAATCCCAATTGGGCCGGTGCTTCTTCCATATTCTCATCAAGGCACTACGGAGAACATGGTTGTTGAACACTTTATCCACCCTGTCTTCATAAAAAAGATATGCATGCCATCCCAGAACAAGATCATGACCTTCTATATTGAGCAATTCCATTTTTGTTTTCCCGAACCAGTCTGCTACATGTGTTAATACCGCAGTTTCATAATACAATCGAAGGTTTGGGAGTCTGAGGCCGCCTCTTTCACGTGTATCTTGCATAATCTTCATCTTTACTCTCGGTTTTTTCTCCTTCCAAACAAATTTATTTAATGTTGTTTGCCAATTTAACAAGGTTTTATCTGACTTAAGCACCGGAATCATCTGGAATAGAAAGATAAATCTAGGTAGAATGTTCATTTTAATTGCTGAGATCCTTCCAAGCAAAGACAATTGTAACTTTTTCCACGCTTCAAGATCTTTCTGTATCTTTTGCCACAACACTTTATAGTTATTTGAGAAAAGTTTTGTGTTTGATTCTGAAATTTGTATTACTAAATATTTAACTTTAGAAACTATTTCAAAACCTGCTAAACTTACAAGTCTCTTTCTTTGAGTCTCTGTCATGTTTTTAACCATCATTTTCGTTTTGTTTTGATTTAGTCTAAACCCAGACACCATGCCAAATTCTATTATGATATTTTTCATCTGGATTATTGATTTCAAAGGATGTGAAAGGGTAACAACCAGATCATCGGCGAATGCTCTAGTTCTGTATTCCTTTTGCCTGATAGCTATGCCATCTAAGGATTTTGAGTCCCGAATTGCGTTCAACAAGACTTCCAAAGTTAAAATAAATAACAATGGGGATAATGGGCAACCTTGTCTTGTGCCTTTTTGTATCTCGAAAGTTGTTGACAAATTTCCATTAATAATAAGTTGTGCATTTTGTTGCTGATAAATTGCTCCAATCGCCTGCCGCAATCGTGGTCCCATATCCATCTTTTCCAAAGTCTTGGTTAGAAAGTTCCAATTCACTCGATCGAAGGCCTTCTCTGCATACAAGAAAACCAGCACTGCAGTGATCTGCTTATTCTTATCAAGATAGTCAATTAAATCTATGAGTTGCCTTACATTCTCCTTCATATGTCTGCCTTCAATAAATTCTGCTTGATCATGATGAATAATCTCTTGAAGAACCGGCATCAATCTGTTGGCTAGTACCTTAGCAAATATTTTATAATCTGTGTTCAGAAGAGATATCGGCCTGTAATCCTCTGGTTTCTTAGGGCCCTCTTTATCTTTAGGTATCAATGAGATAAAAGCCGCTTTCCATGAGGGAGGTATTTTACCTCCTTGTTGTATATTACAAAATAGTTGTGTAAGATATTCAATCATTTCCAGTTGTAAAGTTTTATAATACATTGCAGTCAAACCATCAGTCCCTGGAGCCTTAGCTAATTTAAGTTGATTTATAACTAAAGTGATCTCATCAGCGGTTATAAGACGTTCCAAATTTGCCTTTTGAAGCACAGAAATTTTTGCAACCCTTTTTCCTTCCAAAAAATCATCTATTAACTTGTTCTGTATATTATCCTGTACATATAGCTTAGTATAATAGTCCACAAATGATTTTTTAATCAACTCTTGTTGATATACCATCTTCCCTCGAAACTCAATTTTATCAATAATTCTGTCATTCATATTCCTTCTCAAAGTATATGCTAACCATCTACCAGGTTTATTAGCGTTGGCAAAGGTGTTATGTTTAGCAAATTGCAAATTGGTTGCTGTTTGTTCTGCTATAAGCATCTGAAATTGATCTTTCAACAGCTTTAGCGCCATCTGGAGCGCCTGGTCATTCGGGTTTATTATAAGCAGCTGTTCTTTGCGTTTTATTTCATCTTCCAATTCCATTCTCCTTTTCTGTCTAATTTGTTTGTGTTTAAAGTTCATATTATCAGAACCCCACGCATGTAAGCTTTACTTGCATCCCAAACTATTTCAATGGGAGTGCCCTTATTCATATTAAAACTGAAAAATTCCTTCATGTGTTTTTTAAGTTCATCAACATTTTTTTCATATCTAAATAAATTTTCATTTACTCTCCAAGACCTTCTTGGCCTCATCCCTAATTCAATTTGTAACCACACCGGACTATGATCGCTAAGTGTCCTGGCGAAAATCTTGGATTTCTTGGCTTTAGGAAGTAAATCCGGTGTTAACAAAAAGAAATCAATCCTTGAAAAGGATTTATGTCTATCTGAATAGAAAGAAAAATCCATCTCATTTAAATGTTGGGTCCTCCAAACATCTTTTAATTTCAAATCGTCTTGTAAATCAAAAAAAGCCTTTGGTAATTTGGTAGTGAATTTTGTCTTTGTACTCTTGTCTATCTTTGGAGAAATCACTCCATTCCAATCTCCCATTATTAGAATACTTTTAAAGTTCCAGTCTAAAAATTTTAAATGGAGCATCTTATAAAAACTTTCTTGGCATTGGTTAGGAGCATATATTCCTAGCACCAAAATGGAACCGAAGTCTGTATCAAATTGAATTGCTATATATCTACCAGCGTCATCTGCCTCTATAACTTTAGTTGAAAATCTTTTATTTATATGTATCACCACACCATTTTTCTTTACCAAATCAGAGGCAGCATAAAATGTTCCCAGTTTTGAATTCACTAAGTACTTCTGGTCTTGCAACCTAATATGAGTCTCTTGAAGGCAAACAACATCATTATTAAATTGCT